>NW_027663009.1:32500-42500 GCF_963989245.1 Nansenia antarctica
AAAAACAAAAACAAAAAGAATGTAATGTACATACATGTACATACTAGAATAAATAAATACATTACATACTAGATTACAAATAAATAGATTACAAATAGATTACATACTAGAATAAATAAATGAAATAAAACTTATTTCAATTCTTATGGTGGTTTTAGCCCATTGCCTTTTTCTATCACAGCAGCTAACACATCTTGCTGCTGTGTTTGCACATTGCTGTACCTCACCCAGCTGTACACATTGAACATTGCTGTACCTCTCTCTGTCTCTCTCTGTCTCTCTGTCTCTCTCTCACTCTCTGTCTGTCTCTCTCCCTCTCTCTCTCTGTCTCTCTCTCTCCCTCTATCCCTCTCTCCCACACTCCTTCTCTCTCTCTCTGTCTCTCTCTCTCTCTCTCCCACTCTCCTTCTCTCTCTCTCTCCCACTCTCCTTCTCTCTCTCTCTCCCACTCTCTCTCTCTCATTCTCTCTCCCACTCTCTCTCTCTGTCTCTCTCTCTCTATCCCTCTATCCCACTCTCCTTCTCTCTCTCTCTCTCCTTCTCTCTCTCTCTGTCTCTCTCTCTTCCTCACTCTCTCCCTCTCTCCTTCTCTCTCTCCTTCTGTCTCTCTCTCTCCTCTCTTTCTCTCTCTCCCTCTCTCCCTCTCTCCTCCCCTCTCTCTCTCTCTCTCTCTGTCTCTCTGTCTCTCTCTCTCTGTCCCTCTCTCCATCTCTGTCTCTCTCTCTCTGTCTCTCTCTGTCTCTCTGTCTCTCTCTGTCTGTCTGTCTCTCTCCCTCTCTCTCTCTGTATCCCTCTCTCCCACACTCCTTCTCTCTCTCTGTCTCTCTGTCTCTCTCTCTCTCCCACTCTCCTTCTCTCTCTCTCTCTCTCTCCCACTCTCCTTCTCTCTCTCTCTCCCACTCTCTCTCTCTCGTTCTCTCTCCCACTCTCTCTCTGTCTCTCTCTCTCTCTCTATCCCTCTATCCCTCTCTCTCCCTCTATCCCTCTCACCCACTCTCCTTCTCTCTCTCTCCTTCTCTCTCTCTCTTCCTCACTCTCTCCCTCTCTCCTTCTCTCTCTCCTTCTGTCTCTCTCTCTCCTCTCTTTCTCTCTCTCTCCCTCCCTCTCTCCCTCTCTCCTCCCCTCTCTCTCTCTCTCTCTGTCTCTCTCTCCTCTCTTTCTCTCTCTCTCCCTCCCTCTCTCCCTCTCTCCTCCCCTCTCTCTCTCTCTCTCTGTCTCTCTCTCTCTCTGTCTCTATCTCTCTGTCTCTGTCTCTCTGTCTCTCTCTCTCTCTCTCTCTCTCTCTCTGTCTCTCTGTCTCTCTGTCTCTCTCTGTCTCTCTCTCTGTCCCTCTCTCTCTCTCTGTCTCTCTCTCCCTGTCTCTCTCTGTCTCTCTCTCTCTGTCCCTCTCTCTCTCTCTCTCTCTCTCTGTCTCTCTCTGTCTCTGTCTCTCTCTCTGTCTCTCTCTGTCTCTGTCTCTCTCTCTGTCTCTCCCTGTCTCTCTCTCTGTCCCTCTCTCTCTCTGTCTCTCTCTCTGTCTCTCTCTGTCTCTCCCTGTCTCTCTCTCTCCCTCTCTCTCTCTCTCTGTCTCTCTCTCTCTGTCCCTCTCTCTCTCCCTGTCTCTCTCTGTCTCTCTCTCTCCCTCTCTCTCTGTCTCTCTCTCTCTGTCTCTCTCTCTCTCTCCGTCTCTCTGTCTCTCTGTCTCTCTCTCTGTCTCTCTCTCTCTGTGTCTCTCTCTGTCTCTCTCTCTGTCTCTCTCTCTGTCTCTCTCTCTCTCAGGCTGGAGTGTGTGTACTATAAACTGACAGATAATATAGATGCTTTTATAATTGTTTTTAATGTTTGTAATTTTGTTTATTTTTGTTGTTGTTTTATATTCTATTATGAAACAAGTGAATTACGTTGTATTCTTCTGAAAGGTGAATAAAGAAAACATTTAAACCTCTTTCTCTCTCTCTCCCTCCCTCTCTCCCTCTCTCCCTCTCTCCCTCTCTCCCTCTCCCTCTCCCACTCCCTCTCCCTCTCCCTCAACACTTCAGGCTACACCTTAACTGTCCCTCCTAAAGACCTCCATCTCTTCAGACTACACCTTAACTGTCCCTCCTGAAGACCTCCATGTCTTCAGGCTACACCTTAACTGTCCCTCCTGAAGACCTCCATCTCTTCAGGCTACCCCTTAACTGTCCCTCCTGAAGACCTCCATCTCTTCAGGCTACACCTTAACTGTCCCTCCTAAAGACCTCCATCTCTTCAGGCTACACCTTAACTGTCCCTCCTGAAGACCTCCATCTCTTCAGGCTACACCTTAACTGTCCCTCCTGAAGACCTCCATCTCTTCAGGCTGCACCTTAACTGTCCCTCCTGAAGACCTCCATCTCTTCAGGCTGCACCTTAACTGTCCCTACTGAAACCTCTCCATCCCCTCTACAGTTTCTCTACTGTAAATAAAATATAAAATAAAACACTTCTTCGACCGCTGCCAACGGTATGGAGCTATTTTAGTGCCAGCAGAAATTGAATTGTATTTGACAGATTGAATTGAATATGAGCACATATTGAATTGTATTTGACAGATCTGAATTGTATTTGACAGATTGAATTGAATCTGAGCAAAAACTGAATTGTATTTGACAGATTGAATTGAATCTGAGCAAAAACTGAATTGTATTTGACAGATTGAATTGTATTCAATTCAGTTTTCATTATTTTAATTCAGTTTTAAAATTCAGTTTCTCTAAATACAATTCGGTTTTTCTCAAAATACAATTCAGTTCTCAAAATACAATTCAGTTTTTCTCAAAATACAATTCAGTTTTTCTCAAAATACAATTCAGTTTTTCTCAAAATACAATTCAGTTTTTCTCAAAATACAATTCAGTTTTTCTCAAAATACAATTCAGTTTTAGAGCCACTCATCCGGGGACTCTGGGCTAGGTAGAATAATAGAGCACCGATTCTAACTCCCATCCCTCCCATCCGAATTCATAAGAGCAACGCATCTGGGTACTTTGCTCTCCCGTCATGTCCTTTTGGGTGATAGAAGTGTAGAAGTTTGACTGGCTGTCAATGGAAATGTCTGGTCTTTGCTACTTTAATCCGATAAAATAAGAAAACCGTAGTGCTTTTTAGATATTAGGAGCCCAAATCCGATGGCCAGTTAGGCAAACATATTGAATTGTATTTGACAGATCTGAATTGTATTTGACAGATTGAATTGAATCTGAGCAAAAACTGAATTGTATTTGACAGATTGAATTGAATCTGAGCAAAAACTGAATTGTATTTGACAGATTGAATTGTATTCAATTCAGTTTTCATTATTTTAATTCAGTTTTAAAATTCAGTTTCTCTAAATACAATTCGGTTTTTCTCAAAATACAATTCAGTTCTCAAAATACAATTCAGTTTTTCTCAAAATACAATTCAGTTTTTCTCAAAATACAATTCAGTTTTTCTCAAAATACAATTCAGTTTTAGAGCCACTCATCCGGGGACTCTGGGCTAGGTAGAATAATAGAGCACCGATTCTAACTCCCATCCCTCCCATCCGAATTCATAAGAGCAACGCATCTGGGTACTTTGCTCTCCCGTCATGTCCTTTTGGGTGATAGAAGTGTAGAAGTTTGACTGGCTGTCAATGGAAATGTCTGGTCTTTGCTACTTTAATCCGATAAAATAAGAAAACCGTAGTGCTTTTTAGATATTAGGAGCCCAAATCCGATGGCCAGTTAGGCAAACTATTATACTGTATAGTGTCCCTATTATATTCAATTCAATCTGTCAAATACAATTCAATTTCTGCTGGCACTAAAATAGCTCCATACAACGGCCCCTAGCCTGAGCAGACATTACTTTTTCCTACAAGTTTCAACAAGTCAAATCTAAGACCTTTTCATACCTTTTTTAGACCTCTTTGGATAGAAATTTAGACCTATCCATGACACCATATGATTTTGTCATCCTGCCGTAGCTTTGTTCGCCAATAATTTCTCCCAGGTCAGCGAATTGGCATTTTTTTGGTTCCAGCTTGATTCATTTCCAAGTAAATAGATGTGGTCGGACTGATTTCCTTGCAGGACAAGCTAATCAAATGTTTTAATGATGATATGATTGCTGGATTTTAGACTTACTAACACTACAACAGCCGTGCCTATTTTACCTACTAGTAGAGCCGCCTTGGGGGTCAAATAGACCCCCTTTTTAGAATGTAAATCTGCTATTTACACACAGAGATCACTAGAGGGCGCTTCTTTTTTTAGCCTGGCTCCTACACAGAAAAACAGCAAAACAGCTGAGGTCCTGAAGTGGTTTAGAAGATGTAAGGATACTGGGTGGTAGAACGCACATATCTAGGAAAAGTCATGAAAGGAGGGTCCTGAAATTTGATCGAGTGCAAAGATAGAATTTACTCACAGGGGTCACCGTGACCCCTCACGACTTTTCTAGTGTTAAGGCTTTTTAAGACCAGCGCGGGAACCCTGTTTTCCTGCTACGACTCGTGGAGAGATGACTGACTTACTACACACGTGTGTTTGCTGTAAGTTGCTTTGGATAAAGGTGTCTGCCACATGCCAACAATGTACATGTAACAATGTGTGTTTCTGTATGTGTGTGTGTGTGTGTGTGTGTGTGTGTGTGTCTGTGTTTCTGTATGTGTGTGTGTGTGTGTGTGTGTGTATATGTGTGTTTCTGTGTGTGTGCCTGTGTGTGTGTGTGTGTGTGTGTGTGTGTGTGTGGTGCAGGGGTTGACAGACATAATAAAACACTGAGCTGAGGATGACAGCAGCTCTGCAGAGTTACAACGACACATGGGATTTATGACGCCGTGGGTGGCGTGTGTGTGTGTGTGTGCCTGTGTGTGTGTGTGTGCCTGTGTGTGTATGTGTGTGTGTGGGAGGGTGTGTGTGTCTTCGTGCATGCGCGTGCATGGGTCTGACACACACACATACACCCCCACACACACCCCTACACCCATCCACCCACCCACACACACACACACACACACACACACACCCTCCTCCCCCTCAAACGCACACACACGACAACACACCCTCCCTCCTACCTCTCACACACATACGCACCCCCTCCCCCTCCCCCTCCTCCCTCCCCCCTACCTGGTAGTGGTTGGGCCAGAAGGTGCTGACGGCCAGTTCAGTCTGGTACCAGAGGGCTCCGCCTCCCCCTCCCTCTCCTCCCTCTCCTCCCTCTCCTCCCCCCCCGGGCGAGGAGGAGGAGGAGGAGGCGTTGGCGCTCCACACCGCGGCCCCCAGCGGCCCCCCGTTGACCCTGACGAAGGCGGCCAGCCGCCCGGGGGAGTGGCCATCGCGGGCGTAGAGGAAGTAGCTGAACTGGACGCAGTGGGTGTCGTTCTCACTCAGGGGGGGAAGGAGGAGCCGGGCGCGCTGCCCCGCGGCATGCTGGGACGAGTTCACCAGCATGTAGGAGCCTGGAGGGAGGAGAGGGGGGGGGGAGAGAGGGGAGGGGGGAGAAGGGAGAGGGTTATGTACACGTTGATATTAGTTCTCTCCTTCTCTCCTCCGCTGTGTATGTGCCTGTGTGTGTGTGTGTGTGTGTGTGTGTGTGTGTGGGTGAGTGTAAAGCCTACAGTACTTCCTGGTTGTAAAGCCTACATTACTTCCTGGTTTTAAAGCCTACATTACTTCCTGGTTGTAAAGCCTACATTACTTCCTGGTTCTACAGCCTACATTACTTCCTGGTTGTAAAGCCTACATTACTTCCTGGTTGTAAAGCCTACATTACTTCCTGGTTCTACAGCCTACATTACTTCCTGGGTCTACAGCCTACATTACTTCCTGGTTGTAAAGCCTACAGTACTTCCTGGTTCTACAGCCTACATTACTTCCTGGTTGTAAAGCCTACAGTACTTCCTGGTTCTACAGCCTACATTACTTCCTGGTTGTAAAGCCTACATTACTTCCTGGTTCTACAGCCTATATTACTTCCTGGTTCTACAGCCTACATTACTTCCTGGTTGTAAAGCCTACAGTACTTCCTGGGTCGTAGGTCAGATTTCTAATCTCAAGGACCAGTCTGTGTCTGTGTCTCCTAGGATACACACACCCTACACACTCCTGCCTACACACACACACACACACACACACACACACACACACACACAACCTAATCAGTACAAGGCCACATCTGATGCTGTATAACGGGATTAGAACAACAATGCCAGGAAACCTTCCCAGAGTGTGTGTGTGTGTGTGTGTGTCTTGTCCTCCAAGGTCTCTGTGTTTCCTGTCAGAGAGGTCACCATCACAGAACAGATACCATCTCACACACACGCACACACGCGCACGCGCACGCACACGCACACGCACACGCACACACACAACAGAGACATAATGCATTGTGAGCTTTCCTGAATGATGCTTCAAAGTCTCTCTGTCTTGGTAGGTTTTACTACTTCATGATTGGGTGTTGAACTGTTCAGGTAGACTGTGGTTTTGCTGTGGTCTGACAGGGGTGTTAATGGGCTGATTGTGAACGCTCTGAGAGACACCAGGCTAAGGTCAGTGATGAAGTAATCTACTGTACTGTTACCCAGAGATGAGCTGTAGGTGTACCTACCATAGGAGTCTCCTCGAAGCCTACCGTTGACTATGTACAGTCCCAGTGAACGACAGAGCTGTAGGAGTTGTGACCCATGTTTGTTTGTTGCCTTGTCGTAGCTGTGTCTGGGGGGGGCATATTGGGGAGGGGATGTTACCGCCTCCTGGTAGGTGTTTGTCACCCTGTGTGCTGAGAGTGTCAGGTTCTCGTCCTGTCCTGGCGTTGAGGTCTCCACAGACTACAATGTGACCACAATCTCTCTGTCTCTCTCTCTCTGTCCCTCTCTCTCTCTCTGTCTCTCTCTGTCTCTCTCTCTCTCTCTGTCTCTCTGTCTCTCTGTCTCTCTCTGTCTCTCTCTCTCTCTGTCTCTCTCTCTCTGTCCCTCTCTCTCTCTCTGTCTCTCTCTGTCCCTCTCTCTCTCTCTGTCTCTGTCTCTCTCTGTCTCTCCCTCTATCCCTCTCTCTCTCCCTCTATCCCTCTCTCCCACTCTCCTTCTCTCTCTCTCTGTCTCTCTCTCTCAATTCAATTCAATTCAATTCAACAGGCTTTATTGGCATGACGTTTTACAAGTGTTGCCAAAGCACAATCACAGATATGACGAACAACAACATAACAACATAATATCAATGACATGAAAAAATAAATAAAAATAATATAAATAAAATAAAGCAGGTGGTGCAGAGAATAAAACATGGCATACTGTATGTATGTCCTACTGGTTGTCCCTTTTCTTGTGACAGGAATTGACATATTTTGCAGCCAAAACTGCACATTCTTTCTGTTCCCCCAGAAGGGCTGGTAATCTTTCCCTTTCTGTCATACTTCGGAATTCTGGGAAATTAGTTTCAAATTTTGGGAAGAACTCCTCTCTAATATTTGTGTAGTTTTCACACTGTGTCAAGAAGTGTAACTCCGTCTCTATAGCTCCGTCATCACAGTGACAGCACAGCCTCTCCTCTCTGGGCAGCCAGGTTTGTCTGTGTCTGCCCTTCTCTATTGCCAGACTATGATCGCTCAGTCTGTACATTGTCAAAGTCTTTCTCAGGTTTTTATCAGTTACTGTGGTTAGGTAGTCTGCCACAGTATACTGTCTGTTTAGAGCCAAATATGTTTCTAGTTTGTGTTGTGATTGTGTGAGTTTGTTCCAATATGTGATGTACTTATCTTTTTCTTTAGTTATAATTTGGTTAGGTCTAATCTTCTGAGTGATAGTGTAGCTGCACTGAGGCTGTCTGGGGTTTGTGATGTCAGAAGGTGAGAGGTCAGCTAGTTTCAGAACCAGCTGACTGAGGGGGCTCCTTTGGATGTTCAACTCTTGGCAGGCAAGGGCTTTATAATGGTAACAGGCAGGGTCACTCTTTTTAATATGGCTCCAGAATTTAATAGATCTTTTCTGTATATTTAGCAGTAAAGGATATTGGCCTAATTCAGCCCTGCATGCAGAGTTTGGGCATTTTCTTTGTACCCTGATAATAGTTTTGCAGAACTCTGCATGCAGGATCTCAACTGGGTTTTTGTCCCATTTTGCCCAATCACTTTGTAATAAGGGACCCCATACCTCACTGCCATACAATGCAATTGATTCTATAACTGATTTAAATATTTTGAGCCATGTCCTAATTGGAATTTGGATTTGAATTGAACGCTTGATGGCATAAAAAGCCCTTTTTGCCTTGTCTTTGAGTTCCTTCACAGCTGCACAGAAATTCCCAGTGGAAGTAATTTGTAAACCTAGGTATGTATAGGTATTTGTCCGTTCTATTTGGGTCCCACCTATTTTGAACACTGGTTGATTCTTCTGTAACCGTGATCGCTTTTGGAAGGTCATAATTTTGGTCTTCTTCATATTTACTGTCAGGGCCCAAGTCTGACAGTACTGATGAAGAATGTTCAGGCTTTGCTGAAGACCTTCTTTAGTTGGGGACAGTATGACTAGGTCGTCTGCATAAAAGAGACATTTAATGTCTGTGTCAGTAAGGGTGAGACCAGGTGCTGGTGATTGTTCTAATAACCGTGCCAGTTCATTAATATATATATTGAAGAGGGTGGGGCTGAGGTTACATCCTTGCTTCACCCCTCTCCCTTGCGGGAAGAAGTCTGTGTGTTTATCACCAATTTTAACAGCCAATTTATTATTTTCATATATTGATTTAATGACATCATATGACTTTCCCCCTATTCCACTTTCTATTAATTTAAAAAGTAAACCTTCATGCCAAACTGAGTCGAAAGCTTTCTGAAAATCGACAAAGCATGCATGAATTGTTCCTTTGTTTTGATTTGTGTATTTATCTATTAGTGTGTGTAGGGTGAAAATGTGGTCAGATGTTCTATAATTTGGGAGGAATCCAATTTGACTTTTGCACAAGACATTGTGCTCTGTGAGGAAATATATAATTCTTGAATTTAGAATGCTGCCAAATAACTTCCCTAGGTTACTACCTACACAGATACCTCTGTAGTTGTTTGGATCAAATTTGTCTCCATTCTTGAAAATGGGTGTAATCAGCCCCTCACTCCAGCTTTCAGGGAAATGACCCACACTCAGTACCAAGTACCGTACACTCAGTACAGTACCAGTCTCTCTCTCTCTCTGTCTCTCTCTCTCTGTCTCTCTCTCTCTGTCTCTCTCTTTCTCTCTCTCTGTGTCTCTCTCTGTCTCTCTCTCTGTCTCTCTGTCTCTCTCTCTGTCTCTCTCTCTGTCTCTCTCTCTGTCTCTCTCTCTGTGTGTGTCTCTCTCTGTCTCTCTCTGTCTCTCTCTCTGTGTCTCTCTCTGTCTCTGTCTCTCTCTCTGTCTCTCTCTCTGTCTCTCTCTCTCTTTCCCTCCATCCCCCTTGTGTGTATAGTACTCTCTCCCCTCCCTTTCTCTCTCCCTCTCTCTTACATTCTCTCTCTCCCTCCCTCCCTCTCTATCTCTCTCCCTCTTTCTTTCATTGTCTCCCTCCCTCCCTCTCTCTCTATTTCTCTCCCTCTCTCTTTCATTGTCTCTCTCTCTCTCTCCCTCTCTCCCTCTCTCTCTCTCTTTCTCTCTCACTCCCTCTCTCTTTAACATAATCAATAAAGCCTGGTACACATAAAGATTTTCTAAGATTTTCTTTAACAGATGTTTTATCTGAGAGAGACATCACACATGAAGAGAAAAAACAGTTTTCATCGTATTGTGTGTGGTGTAATACGATATTCCCAACACAGCACACCACATACATAAAGATCTGTCCTACGACAGTCTGGAGTCTCGGCCCCCAAGCCAGAAATCTGGCGTGATCAGGGTAGTAGTACCCTGACTGACCTGTAGAGGCAGCCATGTGCGACAGGGCAAATAAAGTGCAGAAGAACGAAAAGAAGAAGTCAGCTCGCTTCTTGATTGGCTACATTCTATTCCACGTCACAATCGGACTCGGGTGTTGTCAGTTTCTCCCACACACACAAGGACTTTTGATGTCCT
>NW_027663008.1:10000-12500 GCF_963989245.1 Nansenia antarctica
GGTCAAACGTGTCATGGCTGTTATGTAGGGAGTGGAGCACTGCTCTGAACTGTATAATGAAACCTGAATTATATCAAAAAGAGAAAACTACTACTTCCGTGCCAGAGAGAGCATGGACAGAGAGGTAGAGATAGAGAGAGAGAGAGACAGAGAGAGAGGGAGAGAGAGAGAGAGAGGAGAGAGAGAGACAGAGAGAGAGAGGAGAGAGAGAGAGAGACAGAGAGAGAGGGAGAGAGAGAGGAGAGAGAGAGAGAGGGAGAGAGACAGAGGGAGAGGGAGAGAGAGAGAGGAGAGAGAGAGGAGAGAGAGAGAAAGGAGAGATAAGATGGAGGAAAGACAGAGAACTGATAGAAGAGGGGATGGAGGGAGGAGAGAGAAGAAAGGGGGGTTAGAGGGAGGAGAGAGAAGAGAGGGGGATAGACAGAGGACTGATAGAAGGGGGGATGGAGGGAGGAGGCGGGAGAGAAGAGAAAGGGACAGAGGGAGGAGGGAGGAGAACTGTCTGAACTGCACAGACATACAGTAAACTGTGGATTCATGGAAATCGATTGGGCTTGTCAGCATATTAGAGAGGAGCCACAGTGGTTCTTTGAGCCGGTCAAAAGCCCGACACTAGGTCTGGCCGCCGCAGGGCCATCATTATTGAGCAGCCAGCGGCCAGTCAATATTCCTTATAAACTCCACCACTTCCCTACTGTGCATATACCTCTAATGTATGGTGATATATTCACTGAACCATGAGTCTGTCCAACAAACACTCTTACGCTAGCCTGCAGACGCCTGCAAACGTGCACGCAAGCACGCACACGCTCACACACACTCACACACACACGCACGCACACGCATACAGGCAAACCACATGTACCCCCAATCCAACGTAGGTTATGTAGAACTCCACCCTCATTGACTTTCATTTTCCGAATTCCACTCCGTCAGCGTTCTCTGTGCGCATGGTTAGACACCGGCTAATGAATTCAGGAGGTACCGATGTGTGTGAGAGTACTGCATGTCATAACGAATATTAAAATTCCATAATCGCAATCTAATTAGAGGGTAATAGAGAAGTAATAAAGTCTATTCACAACCTCTAATGCAGTGTTCTCTGAGCTAAGCGAGCCAAGAAGACATTGTGCTAGTCGTTAGAATACCATTAGCTCAAACTCTGTGGCTTTGCAACTCTGGCCACCTGGGGGGGGGGAGGGGTGGGTGTCGTGATGCTACCATGGCGACGAGCGCTCACCTAAGAATAACCGGATGCAAGGGGTGGATAAAACAGGAGTGTTGTGAGGCAGGAGGTCAAACAGGTTAAGCTTTGTTTCCATACACAGTGGTGTGCGCCTGACCCGGAGGACCAACATTGATTACGGTTGATTCTCTGACGCTAAAGGACCGTGGCGGCGGCGCGGTGGGTCAAACGGTCAAACACACTCGGGTCGGGGACGCTAGGGGACGGTCACGTGACTTACCCGTGCTGCGATCTCATTTCCTGCCGTGTTTTTCAATGAAGAGAGAGTGGCAGGATGTAGGATGGAGAGAGTGTAGGATGTAGGATGGCGTGCGCGGGTCGTGAGCCCATTTACCCAGACCAGGCCTATTCCTACTCGTCGGAATCCTCACAATACTCCCACTAGATTACGCATAGAGTCCCATAGAATGACTCATACCAACCCCATAGAGGAATGAGTCACTCAGCCAAACAAATGCTTTAAACTGTCCGAACCCTTGAGAGGAAACCTCTAGTGCAGGCTCTGAGTGTAGTACTGTACGCTGAGTTTCTAGGTACTTTGGGGGGAAGATGTACTTCCCTGCCTAATCCAACGCGGACCAAATGGAGTGGTGCTGGCAGTGTTTGTGACGTGGATGGAATGTGCTCCTCGTATAAAATCAAGCCTCTTTTTCATCATGTCAGCAGAATGCTACCACCTCCCTGCACCATGTCCCAGATTTGGGCCATTTGCATAAACTGCCATCTTAAATTATTCACAGCTGCTGTCTTGGCTTTTCTGACTAATTATAGTTTGAGCTCCCGAGCTTCCGTTTTTCCTTGAGACGTGAGAGAGAACCCCCCCACGCACGCACACATGTAAACACACACACTCACACACACACACACACACACACACACACACACACACACACACACACACACACATATACTGTACTGTATTCTAGAGATAAACATTTATTTTGGGTCAGTTTAGAAAACCCAAAACACTTATACACTTATACCAAAAAAAACACCTACAGTGTACACGTACACATGGACATATGTACACAGTATTTTCTTGAGGAAAACTAAAATACAGGACGGGTGAGATGAAACAAGGACGTTTTTGTAATGTATTATTGATAAAGTCCCCATTAGGACTGTCTAGTGATGTAGCCTAGTAATGCTGCTTCTGACATTATCAGCTGATCAGAGTTCAATCGTTAGAGCGTGACAAATCCTTAATGACCATTAGGTCACTGTCCCTCCACGTCCATCGTATTAAGCTTGCTA
>NW_027663008.1:15000-19321 GCF_963989245.1 Nansenia antarctica
TTTTGTCAGTTGTGGCAGAGATAACACAGTAAATATCCCGTCCCTCGCTGAGTGAAGATGTAATCTCTCTCTCTCTCTCTCTCTCTCTCACTCCTCTATCTTTTTGTGTCACACGCATGCACGCACAAACAAGCACGCACACCGCACACATGCACACACACACACACACACACACACACACACACACACACACACACAGACACACAGACAGACACACACACACACACACACATACACAGACACAGACACACACAGACACATACACACACACATACACAGACACAGACACTCACACATGCCTACGGTGTTTATAGTACAGTATAGGCGTTTGTCTGATGTCCCTGTCCTTGTCCCTGTCACTCTAGTAGTGACAAATGTGTTTGTTTTTAGTCTCTCTCTCTGTTTTTTCCCCCCAAAGTTCAGGATGTGGAATCTCTGTGTGTTTTCACTGTTTCCCACGCTGGAGGGAAGATGAGCCACATAGCACTTCAGCGACAGTCTATCCGATGCGACATGATTGAGAGGCCCTCTTCTAGGGCTGCATTGACCAGGTCTGTCTTGTAAAAGGATACATCGCAATGAGACTAATGACACTAACCTGGTCAGATAAAGGCTAACTGTGATGGTAAATGACTAGCCCCTGTGTAGGCCTGTCGACCTGCATATCTACCTGCATATCTGCCTGCCTGCCTGCCTGCCTACCTACCTGTCTACCTGTCTACCTAACTGTCTACCTACCTACCAACCTACCTACCTGTCTACCTACCTACTAACCTACCTACCTGTCTACCTGTCTACCTACTAACCTACCTACCTACCTGTCTACCTACCTACCTACCTGTCTACCTGTCTACCTACTAACCTACCTACCTACCTGTCTACCTACCTACCTACCTACCTGTCTACCTGTCTACCTACTAACCTACCTACCTACCTATCTATCTACCTACCTACCTGTCTACTTACCTGCCTGTCTACCTACCTACCCTCATGGGGGTAGGGGTGGCCTGGTGGATAATGAGTTGGACTGGTGATCAGAAGGTCATGAGTTTCCACCTGGGAACACTACCACTAGTGTGCCCTTGAGTAAGGCACTTAGCCCTAAGTTACTCCAGGGAAACTGTCCCTGTAATCTCTAATTGTAAATTGCTCTGGATAAAAGTGTCTGCTAAATAGTTAAAATGTCAATGTAACAGCTGCCTACCTGCCTGCCCATATTATGATATGTTGAGCCTTTTGTGTCATTTATAGAAATGTCTGGTTCAAACTGACAAGGTGTCAGAAGCTCCAAATAACACGGATGGCATCACTTCTCAAAGTGAGAGAGGAGAGAGAGAGAGAGAGAGAGAGAGAGAGAGAGAGAGAGAGAGAGAGAGAGAGAGAGAGAGAGAGAGAGAGAGAGAGAGGGGGCGTGATAGATGGGTGGAATGAATCACCCTTTTTTTCTATTGATGATGTGTTACTCCTAACTAGTTAAAATAGGAACACACAAACACACACACATACACACACACACACACACACACACACACACACACACACACACACTATATCATTAAATTAACACATCCACTGCACCCACTCCTACGCAAGAGACGGAAGCTGCCATGCTAATCACAGCAGTCAAACAAAGTGTAATAATAGGGAAACAACATGCAGGCCTTTCACTGTCAAGATGAGAGATAAGCGCTCGAAGAGCCTCTAAGAAGTGTTTTAAGAGTTTTTTGTCACGGCTTGTGGAGTGCCCCATAGGAAAACAAGAGAGAACAGAGCCATATCGCAGTGACTTATAGAATTGTTGAGTATGTGGAAGAATGGGGATCAACTCCAGTGCAACATGCATAGATCAAAATGTCTGTGCTTAACGGAATTGACCTTGATCATACTTCAATGAATGTGAGGGCGTGTTATCTCATATTCGGTGCAAATACTGTTCCTGTATACAGTAGTAGTACACTTTCTTACTATACATAGTATACATATACTGTACATGCAGTATGTATACAGTATATGTGTCACCAGCCAGTGTTTTCATCAACCAGTAATTTTTCAGTTTTTTTGTTTGTACATATTCTGAAACTACAGATTGTAAGCTTTCAAATGATGTGTCATACATTGAAATCGGAAAGAAATTGAAACCCAACACGCGTATTGGAATGTTGGTACCCCTGAAAACACCATCCTGAGAAAAAGCCTTTTAAAGAGTGTTTTGCATTTCTGCACAGCCAGGTAATGGGCGGTAACAATCGCTGGTTAACCCCCCCCCCTACCACTCCCCCTCTAGATTGACAGCTGTCAGTTGTCAATATGTCAGTGTTAGTCACTGGGTCAGATAGGTTTTTCAAAGATATGTATACAGTAGATAGCTAGCTACAGCTAATATTATTACCTAGCAAGGTTATTACCTAAGCTAATTAGCCAGCTTATTATTATGGAGGCTTCATGGTTGTTGTAACTGTTATTCCTTTAATGATAAAAATGCTTAAAAAATCCCTAATTAGAATCAGAATAACTGAGAGTAATTTGCTAATGCCTTTAAAATATTGCTGTGCTCAGTAGTCAATGATCAGTTTCAAGTTGTATTAGCCACGCAACAAGTGCAAGTACAGTTCGAACTGAGGAAGCAAACTGAGAACATGCAACAGACAATACGCAGGTAAGCATGCATGGTCTGTTGACTATCAATAGCTAATACATTATGACACAGTTCAAAATACCGTTGGTATTTATGCCAAACTGTTCTTCTTACTCAACAAAATGTTGCCAAAATGTTGTACTTCAATGAGCACTCGGTTCTATGTATTGAGTTAGGCTGTTTATGATGCTCACATTCTTACCTAGGCTAGCCAGCTTAATTCTCTGGCTTTCTAACACTGCACTGTATTGCCTTTCCAGAGCAATGCCACGACTGAAGAGAACTGCAGCAACTGAATGAAAAATAATGATGATAATGTGTTGTCAACTGACACCGTTATTATTGAAATGATTCAACCAAGATTGCATGAACACAAAACAAGAGTCAACACAGACAATTGTAAATGTGTGTGGCACAAAGGAGAATGTAATACGTGACTATGGTTGTATTGCATTGTATAATCAATATTATCCTCCACCAAAGTTTGTGTGTGTGTGTGTGTGTGTGTTTATATGTGTGTGTGTGTGCGTGCGTTTGTGCATGCGTGCGTGCGTGCGTGCGTATGTGTGTGTGTGTGTGTGTGTGCGAGAGAAAGAGACAGA
Source organism: Nansenia antarctica (assembly GCF_963989245.1). Classification (NCBI taxonomy): domain Eukaryota; kingdom Metazoa; phylum Chordata; class Actinopteri; order Argentiniformes; family Microstomatidae; genus Nansenia; species Nansenia antarctica. The sequence goes on from NW_027663008.1 coordinate 18,238, forward strand.
GAGAGAGAGAGGAGAGAGAGAGAGACGAGAGAGAGAGAGAGAGAGAGAGAGAGAGAGAGAGAGAGAAAGCTGTCCCTACGTCCCAGGCTAATTACTGCGCTGAATCTGGCCCACTCACGGGAACCTTCCTCACCTTTACACTTCCCTAAATAATAGCTCTAACAATGAATGAATATGGGCTCTAATCTACATCTAATTGGAAGGGGAACACCACCTCCTTAGCAGGGGAATAATGCTGAGTTTAGAGAAAAACGCTTCTACCCTCTCAACAGCATGTGTGAACGCGGCACAGCACTCTCTCCTGATACAGAGGAGCAGATTCCTCTCAAACGCACACTTCCATTGTATGAGTCACTGCTTTGTGATCGTGGTGCGTGTGTGTGTGTTTGTGTGTGTGTGTGTGTCTGTGTATGTGTGTGCGCGTGCGTGTGTGCGTGCGTGCGTGCGTGCGTGTGTGTGTATGTGTGTGTCTGTGTATGTGTGCGCGCGTGCGTGCGTGTGTGTGTATGTGTGTGTCTGTGTATGTGTGCGTGCGTGCGTGCGTGCGTGTGCGTGTATGTGCGTGTGTGTGTGTGTGTGTGTGGGTGTGTGTGTGTGTGTGTGTGTGTGTGTGTGTGTGATGGTAGTGAGGCCCCTGCAGTCAGAAGGAGGCAGGAGAGGGAAGGAGAAGGAGAAGGAGAAGGTTTGAGCTAAGCAGCATCCCGACGCTGATTAAAGATGCTCTCATCACAGCGTGGTGGCTCTCTCCCGCTGCTCAAAGAACCCATCTGCCCTGCCCTAAGACACAGACACAGACAGACAGCGCGCGCGTACGTATACACACAAACAGACACACAAACACACACACACACATACGCACACACACACACACGTCTTGATGTCCCAACCCCTGCCGCTGCCTCTACTGTTGCTGCGGGGCACCGTGCCCAGACAGACAGATAGACAGACAGACAGACAGAGAGAGAGAGAGAGAGAGAGAGAGAGAGAGAGAGAGAGAGAGAGAGAGAGAGAGAGAGAGAGAGAGAGAGAGAGGAGCTGGCTCTATTTCCACAGCAATGTATCCAACCTCAACCCCCTCCGCACG
>NW_027663007.1:0-51751 GCF_963989245.1 Nansenia antarctica
TTCAGTCATTAACAGAGCTGTTCTGAAAGTGTCCAAGCGGCCTGTTCTTAGAGTGGACTGTTTTTTGCAAAAGTTCTCAAGTTAAATCAAACTATCAAAGTGTTGTTTTCTGCCTTTCTGGAGCACATTTTGACTTGTTGTTGAATGCTCCTATAATGTAACTCTAAATGACAATCAGAGCAACTTGAATTGCGTGTGTGCAGCCTTTTGCTCAAAAGTGATCAACGTTTCGTTTTCAGAGTCTCTTTTGACAATCTCTTTGAGAGCTGTTTTCAGTCATTAACAGAGCTGTTCTGAAAGTGTCCAAGCGGCCTGTTCTGAGAGTGGACTGTTTTTTGCATTCATTCTCAAGTTCTATCAGTGTTGTTTTCTGCTTTTCTGGAGCACATTTTGACTTGTTGCTGAATGCTCCTATAATGTAACTCTAAATGACAATCAGAGCAACTTGAATTGCGTGTGTGCAGCCTTTTGCTCAAAAGTGATCAACGTTTCGTTTTCGGAGTCTCTTTTGACAATCTCTTCGAGAGCTGTTTTCAGTCATTAACAGAGCTGTTCTGAAAGTGACCAAGCGGCCTGTTCTGAGAGTGGACTGTTTTTTGCATTCGTTCTCAAGTTCTATCAGTGTTGTTTTCTGCTTTTCTGGAGCACATTTTGACTTGTTGCTGAATGCTCCTATAATGTAACTCTAAATGACAATCAGAGCAACTTGAATTGCGTGTGTGCAGCCTTTTGCTCAAAAGTGATCAACGTTTCGTTTTCAGAGTCTCTTTTGACAATCTCTTCGAGAGCTGTTTTCAGTCATTAACAGAGCTGTTCTGAAAGTGTCCAAGCGGCCTGTTCTTAGAGTGGACTGTTTTTTGCATTCGTTCTCAAGTTATATCAAACTATCAAAGTGTTGTTTTCTGCCTTTCTGGAGCACATTTTGACTTGTTGTTGAATGCTCCTATAATGTAACTCTAAATGACAATCAGAGTATGTTGAATTACGTGTGTGCAGCCTTTTGCTCAAAAGTTATCATTGTTTCGTTTTCAGAGTCTCTTTTGACAATCTCTTCGAGAGCTGTTTCAGTCATTAACAGAGCTGTTCTGAAAGTGTCCAAGCGGCCTGTTCTGAGAGTGGAATGTTTTTTGCATTCGTTCTCAAGTTATATCAGTGTTGTTTTCTGCTTTTCTGGAGCACATTTTGACTTGTTGCTGAATGCTCCTATAATGTAACTCTAAATGACAATCAGAGCAACTTGAATTGCGTGTGTGCAGCCTTTTGCTCAAAAGTGATCAACATTTCATTTTCGGAGTCTCTTTTGACAATCTCTTCGAGAGCTGTTTTCAGTCATTAACAGAGCTGTTCTGAAAGTGTCCAAGCGGCCTGTTCTTTGAGTGGACTGTTTTTTGCATTCGTTCTCAAGTTATATCAAACTATCAAAGTGTTGTTTTCTGCCTTTCTCGAGCACATTTTGACTTGTTGTTGAATGCTCCTATAATGTAACTCTAAATGACAATCAGAGCAACTTGAATTGCGTGTGTGCAGCCTTTTGCTCAAAAGTGATCAACGTTTCGTTTTCAGAGTCTCTTTTGACAATCTCTTCGAGAGCTGTTTTCAGTCATTAACAGAGCTGTTCTGAAAGTGTCCAAGCGGCCTGTTCTGAGAGTGGACTGTTTTTTGCATTCGTTCTCAAGTTCTATCAGTGTTGTTTTCTGCTTTTCTGGAGCACATTTTGACTTGTTGCTGAATGCTCCTATAATGTAACTCTAAATGACAATCAGAGCAACTTGAATTGCGTGTGTGCAGCCTTTTGCTCAAAAGTGATCAACGTTTCGTTTTCAGAGTCTCTTTTGACAATCTCTTTGAGAGCTGTTTTCAGTCATTAACAGAGCTGTTCTGAAAGTGTCCAAGCGGCCTGTTCTGGGAGTGGACTGTTTTTTGCATTCATTCTCAAGTTCTATCAGTGTTGTTTTCTGCTTTTCTGGAGCACATTTTGACTTGTTGCTGAATGCTCCTATAATGTAACTCTAAATGACAATCAGAGCAACTTGAATTGCGTGTGTGCAGCCTTTTGCTCAAAAGTGATCAACGTTTCGTTTTCGGAGTCTCTTTTGACAATCTCTTCGAGAGCTGTTTTCAGTCATTAACAGAGCTGTTCTGAAAGTGACCAAGCGGCCTGTTCGGAGAGTGGACTGTTTTTTGCATTCGTTCTCAAGTTCTATCAGTGTTGTTTTCTGCTTTTCTGGAGCACATTTTGACTTGTTGCTGAATGCTCCTATAATGTAACTCTAAATGACAATCAGAGCAACTTGAATTGCGTGTGTGCAGCCTTTTGCTCAAAAGTGATCAACGTTTCGTTTTCGGAGTCTCTTTTGACAATCTCTTCGAGAGCTGTTTTCAGTCATTTAACAGAGCTGTTCTGAAAGTGTCCAAGCGGCCTGTTCTTAGAGTGGACTGTTTTTTTGCAAAAGTCCTCAAGTTATATCAAAGTGTTGTTTTCTGCCTTTCTCGAGCACATTTTGACTTGTTGTTGAATGCTCCTATAATGTAACTCTAAATGACAATCAGAGCAACTTGAATTGCGTGTGTGCAGCCTTTTGCTCAAAAGTGATCAACGTTTCGTTTTCAGAGTCTCTTTTGACAATCTCTTCGAGAGCTGTTTTCAGTCACTAACAGAGCTGTTCTGAAAGTGTCCAAGCGGCCTGTTCTGAGAGTGGACTGTTTTTTGCATTCGTTCTCAAGTTCTATCAGTGTTGTTTTCTGCTTTTCTGGAGCACATTTTGACTTGTTGCTGAATGCTCCTATAATGTAACTCTAAATGACAATCAGAGCAACTTGAATTGCGTGTGTGCAGCCTTTTGCTCAAAAGTGATCAACGTTTCGTTTTCGGAGTCTCTTTTGACAATCTCTTCGAGAGCTGTTTTCAGTCATTAACAGAGCTGTTCTGAAAGTGTCCAAGCGGCCTGTTCTTAGAGTGGACTGTTTTTTGCATTCGTTCTCAAGTTATATCAAACTATCAAAGTGTTGTTTTCTGCCTTTCTGGAGCACATTTTGACTTGTTGTTGAATGCTCCTATAATGTAACTCTAAATGACAATCAGAGTATGTTGAATTACGTGTGTGCAGCCTTTTGCTCAAAAGTTATCATTGTTTCGTTTTCAGAGTCTCTTTTGACAATCTCTTCGAGAGCTGTTTCAGTCATTAACAGAGCTGTTCTGAAAGTGTCCAAGCGGCCTGTTCTGAGAGTGGAATGTTTTTTGCATTCGTTCTCAAGTTATATCAGTGTTGTTTTCTGCTTTTCTGGAGCACATTTTGACTTGTTGCTGAATGCTCCTATAATGTAACTCTAAATGACAATCAGAGCAACTTGAATTGCGTGTGTGCAGCCTTTTGCTCAAAAGTGATCAACATTTCATTTTCGGAGTCTCTTTTGACAATCTCTTCGAGAGCTGTTTTCAGTCATTAACAGAGCTGTTCTGAAAGTGTCCAAGCGGCCTGTTCTTTGAGTGGACTGTTTTTTGCATTCGTTCTCAAGTTATATCAAACTATCAAAGTGTTGTTTTCTGCCTTTCTCGAGCACATTTTGACTTGTTGTTGAATGCTCCTATAATGTAACTCTAAATGACAATCAGAGCAACTTGAATTGCGTGTGTGCAGCCTTTTGCTCAAAAGTGATCAACGTTTCGTTTTCAGAGTCTCTTTTGACAATCTCTTCGAGAGCTGTTTTCAGTCATTAACAGAGCTGTTCTGAAAGTGTCCAAGCGGCCTGTTCTGAGAGTGGACTGTTTTTTGCATTCGTTCTCAAGTTCTATCAGTGTTGTTTTCTGCTTTTCTGGAGCACATTTTGACTTGTTGCTGAATGCTCCTATAATGTAACTCTAAATGACAATCAGAGCAACTTGAATTGCGTGTGTGCAGCCTTTTGCTCAAAAGTGATCAACGTTTCGTTTTCGGGGTCTCTTTTGACAATCTCTTCGAGAGCTGTTTTCAGTCATTAACAGAGCTGTTCTGAAAGTGTCCAAGCGGCCTGTTCTTAGAGTGGACTGTTTTTTGCAAAAGTTCTCAAGTTATATCAAACTATCAAAGTGTTGTTTTCTGCCTTTCTGGAGCACATTTTGACTTGTTGTTGAATGCTCCTATAATGTAACTCTAAATGACAATCAGAGCAACTTGAATTGCGTGTGTGCAGCCTTTTGCTCAAAAGTGATCAACGTTTCATTTTCAGAGTCTCTTTTGACAATCTCTTCGAGAGCTGTTTTCAGTCACTAACAGAGCTGTTCTGAAAGTGTCCAAGCGGCCTGTTCTGAGAGTGGACTGTTTTTTGCATTCGTTCTCAAGTTCTATCAGTGTTGTTTTCTGCTTTTCTGGAGCACATTTTGACTTGTTGCTGAATGCTCCTATAATGTAACTCTAAATGACAATCAGAGCAACTTGAATTGCGTGTGTGCAGCCTTTTGCTCAAAAGTGATCAACGTTTCGTTTTCGGAGTCTCTTTTGACAATCTCTTCGAGAGCTGTTTTCAGTCATTAACAGAGCTGTTCTGAAAGTGTCCAAGCGGCCTGTTCTTAGAGTGGACTGTTTTTTGCATTCGTTCTCAAGTTATATCAAACTATCAAAGTGTTGTTTTCTGCCTTTCTGGAGCACATTTTGACTTGTTGTTGAATGCTCCTATAATGTAACTCTAAATGACAATCAGAGTATGTTGAATTACGTGTGTGCAGCCTTTTGCTCAAAAGTTATCATTGTTTCGTTTTCAGAGTCTCTTTTGACAATCTCTTCGAGAGCTGTTTCAGTCATTAACAGAGCTGTTCTGAAAGTGTCCAAGCGGCCTGTTCTGAGAGTGGAATGTTTTTTGCATTCGTTCTCAAGTTATATCAGTGTTGTTTTCTGCTTTTCTGGAGCACATTTTGACTTGTTGCTGAATGCTCCTATAATGTAACTCTAAATGACAATCAGAGCAACTTGAATTGCGTGTGTGCAGCCTTTTGCTCAAAAGTGATCAACATTTCATTTTCGGAGTCTCTTTTGACAATCTCTTCGAGAGCTGTTTTCAGTCATTAACAGAGCTGTTCTGAAAGTGTCCAAGCGGCCTGTTCTTTGAGTGGACTGTTTTTTGCATTCGTTCTCAAGTTATATCAAACTATCAAAGTGTTGTTTTCTGCCTTTCTCGAGCACATTTTGACTTGTTGTTGAATGCTCCTATAATGTAACTCTAAATGACAATCAGAGCAACTTGAATTGCGTGTGTGCAGCCTTTTGCTCAAAAGTGATCAACGTTTCGTTTTCAGAGTCTCTTTTGACAATCTCTTCGAGAGCTGTTTTCAGTCATTAACAGAGCTGTTCTGAAAGTGTCCAAGCGGCCTGTTCTGAGAGTGGACTGTTTTTTGCATTCGTTCTCAAGTTCTATCAGTGTTGTTTTCTGCTTTTCTGGAGCACATTTTGACTTGTTGCTGAATGCTCCTATAATGTAACTCTAAATGACAATCAGAGCAACTTGAATTGCGTGTGTGCAGCCTTTTGCTCAAAAGTGATCAACGTTTCGTTTTCGGGGTCTCTTTTGACAATCTCTTCGAGAGCTGTTTTCAGTCATTAACAGAGCTGTTCTGAAAGTGTCCAAGCGGCCTGTTCTTAGAGTGGACTGTTTTTTGCAAAAGTTCTCAAGTTATATCAAACTATCAAAGTGTTGTTTTCTGCCTTTCTGGAGCACATTTTGACTTGTTGTTGAATGCTCCTATAATGTAACTCTAAATGACAATCAGAGCAACTTGAATTGCGTGTGTGCAGCCTTTTGCTCAAAAGTGATCAACGTTTCGTTTTCAGAGTCTCTTTTGACAATCTCTTTGAGAGCTGTTTTCAGTCATTAACAGAGCTGTTCTGAAAGTGTCCAAGCGGCCTGTTCTGAGAGTGGACTGTTTTTTGCATTCATTCTCAAGTTCTATCAGTGTTGTTTTCTGCTTTTCTGGAGCACATTTTGACTTGTTGCTGAATGCTCCTATAATGTAACTCTAAATGACAATCAGAGCAACTTGAATTGCGTGTGTGCAGCCTTTTGCTCAAAAGTGATCAACGTTTCGTTTTCGGAGTCTCTTTTGACAATCTCTTCGAGAGCTGTTTTCAGTCATTAACAGAGCTGTTCTGAAAGTGACCAAGCGGCCTGTTCGGAGAGTGGACTGTTTTTTGCATTCGTTCTCAAGTTCTATCAGTGTTGTTTTCTGCTTTTCTGGAGCACATTTTGACTTGTTGCTGAATGCTCCTATAATGTAACTCTAAATGACAATCAGAGCAACTTGAATTGCGTGTGTGCAGCCTTTTGCTCAAAAGTGATCAACGTTTCGTTTTCGGAGTCTCTTTTGACAATCTCTTCGAGAGCTGTTTTCAGTCATTTAACAGAGCTGTTCTGAAAGTGTCCAAGCGGCCTGTTCTTAGAGTGGACTGTTTTTTTGCAAAAGTTCTCAAGTTATATCAAAGTGTTGTTTTCTGCCTTTCTCGAGCACATTTTGACTTGTTGTTGAATGCTCCTATAATGTAACTCTAAATGACAATCAGAGCAACTTGAATTGCGTGTGTGCAGCCTTTTGCTCAAAAGTGATCAACGTTTCGTTTTCAGAGTCTCTTTTGACAATCTCTTCGAGAGCTGTTTTCAGTCACTAACAGAGCTGTTCTGAAAGTGTCCAAGCGGCCTGTTCTGAGAGTGGACTGTTTTTTGCATTCGTTCTCAAGTTCTATCAGTGTTGTTTTCTGCTTTTCTGGAGCACATTTTGACTTGTTGCTGAATGCTCCTATAATGTAACTCTAAATGACAATCAGAGCAACTTGAATTGCGTGTGTGCAGCCTTTTGCTCAAAAGTGATCAACGTTTCGTTTTCGGAGTCTCTTTTGACAATCTCTTCGAGAGCTGTTTTCAGTCATTAACAGAGCTGTTCTGAAAGTGTCCAAGCGGCCTGTTCTTAGAGTGGACTGTTTTTTGCATTCGTTCTCAAGTTATATCAAACTATCAAAGTGTTGTTTTCTGCCTTTCTGGAGCACATTTTGACTTGTTGTTGAATGCTCCTATAATGTAACTCTAAATGACAATCAGAGTATGTTGAATTACGTGTGTGCAGCCTTTTGCTCAAAAGTTATCATTGTTTCGTTTTCAGAGTCTCTTTTGACAATCTCTTCGAGAGCTGTTTCAGTCATTAACAGAGCTGTTCTGAAAGTGTCCAAGCGGCCTGTTCTGAGAGTGGAATGTTTTTTGCATTCGTTCTCAAGTTATATCAGTGTTGTTTTCTGCTTTTCTGGAGCACATTTTGACTTGTTGCTGAATGCTCCTATAATGTAACTCTAAATGACAATCAGAGCAACTTGAATTGCGTGTGTGCAGCCTTTTGCTCAAAAGTGATCAACATTTCATTTTCGGAGTCTCTTTTGACAATCTCTTCGAGAGCTGTTTTCAGTCATTAACAGAGCTGTTCTGAAAGTGTCCAAGCGGCCTGTTCTTTGAGTGGACTGTTTTTTGCATTCGTTCTCAAGTTATATCAAACTATCAAAGTGTTGTTTTCTGCCTTTCTCGAGCACATTTTGACTTGTTGTTGAATGCTCCTATAATGTAACTCTAAATGACAATCAGAGCAACTTGAATTGCGTGTGTGCAGCCTTTTGCTCAAAAGTGATCAACGTTTCGTTTTCAGAGTCTCTTTTGACAATCTCTTCGAGAGCTGTTTTCAGTCATTAACAGAGCTGTTCTGAAAGTGTCCAAGCGGCCTGTTCTGAGAGTGGACTGTTTTTTGCATTCGTTCTCAAGTTCTATCAGTGTTGTTTTCTGCTTTTCTGGAGCACATTTTGACTTGTTGCTGAATGCTCCTATAATGTAACTCTAAATGACAATCAGAGCAACTTGAATTGCGTGTGTGCAGCCTTTTGCTCAAAAGTGATCAACGTTTCGTTTTCGGGGTCTCTTTTGACAATCTCTTCGAGAGCTGTTTTCAGTCATTAACAGAGCTGTTCTGAAAGTGTCCAAGCGGCCTGTTCTTAGAGTGGACTGTTTTTTGCAAAAGTTCTCAAGTTATATCAAACTATCAAAGTGTTGTTTTCTGCCTTTCTGGAGCACATTTTGACTTGTTGTTGAATGCTCCTATAATGTAACTCTAAATGACAATCAGAGCAACTTGAATTGCGTGTGTGCAGCCTTTTGCTCAAAAGTGATCAACGTTTCGTTTTCAGAGTCTCTTTTGACAATCTCTTTGAGAGCTGTTTTCAGTCATTAACAGAGCTGTTCTGAAAGTGTCCAAGCGGCCTGTTCTGAGAGTGGACTGTTTTTTGCATTCATTCTCAAGTTCTATCAGTGTTGTTTTCTGCTTTTCTGGAGCACATTTTGACTTGTTGCTGAATGCTCCTATAATGTAACTCTAAATGACAATCAGAGCAACTTGAATTGCGTGTGTGCAGCCTTTTGCTCAAAAGTGATCAACGTTTCGTTTTCGGAGTCTCTTTTGACAATCTCTTCGAGAGCTGTTTTCAGTCATTAACAGAGCTGTTCTGAAAGTGTCCAAGCGGCCTGTTCTTAGAGTGGACTGTTTTTTGCAAAAGTTCTCAAGTTATATCAAACTATCAAAGTGTTGTTTTCTGCCTTTCTGGAGCACATTTTGACTTGTTGTTGAATGCTCCTATAATGTAACTCTAAATGACAATCAGAGCAACTTGAATTGCGCGTGTGCAGCCTTTTGCTCAAAAGTGATCAACGTTTCGTTTTCAGAGTCTCTTTTGACAATCTCTTCGAGAGCTGTTTTCAGTCACTAACAGAGCTGTTCTGAAAGTGTCCAAGCGGCCTGTTCTGAGAGTGGACTGTTTTTTGCATTCGTTCTCAAGTTCTATCAGTGTTGTTTTCTGCTTTTCTGGAGCACATTTTGACTTGTTGCTGAATGCTCCTATAATGTAACTCTAAATGACAATCAGAGCAACTTGAATTGCGTGTGTGCAGCCTTTTGCTCAAAAGTGATCAACGTTTCGTTTTCGGAGTCTCTTTTGACAATCTCTTCGAGAGCTGTTTTCAGTCATTAACAGAGCTGTTCTGAAAGTGTCCAAGCGGCCTGTTCTTAGAGTGGACTGTTTTTTGCATTCGTTCTCAAGTTATATCAAACTATCAAAGTGTTGTTTTCTGCCTTTCTCGAGCACATTTTGACTTGTTGTTGAATGCTCCTATAATGTAACTCTAAATGACAATCAGAGCAACTTGAATTGCATGTGTGCAGCCTTTTGCTCAAAAGTGATCAACGTTTCGTTTTCAGTCTCTTTTGACAATCTCTTCGAGAGCTGTTTTCAGTCATTAACAGAGCTGTTCTGAAAGTGTCCAAGCGGCCTGTTCTGAGAGTGGACTGTTTTTTGCATTCGTTCTCAAGTTCTATCAGTGTTGTTTTCTGCTTTTCTGGAGCACATTTTGACTTGTTGCTGAATGCTCCTATAATGTAACTCTAAATGACAATCAGAGCAACTTGAATTGCATGTGTGCAGCCTTTTGCTCAAAAGTGATCAACGTTTCGTTTTCGGAGTCTCTTTTGACAATCTCTTCGAGAGCTGTTTTCAGTCATTAACAGAGCTGTTCTGAAAGTGTCCAAGCGGCCTGTTCTTAGAGTGGACTGTTTTTTGCATTCGTTCTCAAGTTATATCAAACTATCAAAGTGTTGTTTTCTGCCTTTCTGGAGCACATTTTGACTTGTTGTTGAATGCTCCTATAATGTAACTCTAAATGACAATCAGAGCAACTTGAATTGCGTGTGTGCAGCCTTTTGCTCAAAAGTGATCAACGTTTCGTTTTCAGAGTCTCTTTTGACAATCTCTTTGAGAGCTGTTTTCAGTCATTAACAGAGCTGTTCTGAAAGTGTCCAAGCGGCCTGTTCTGAGAGTGGACTGTTTTTTGCATTCGTTCTCAAGTTCTATCAGTGTTGTTTTCTGCTTTTCTGGAGCACATTTTGACTTGTTGCTGAATGCTCCTATAATGTAACTCTAAATGACAATCAGAGCAACTTGAATTGCGTGTGTGCAGCCTTTTGCTCAAAAGTGATCAACGTTTCGTTTTCGGAGTCTCTTTTTGACAATCTCTTCGAGAGCTGTTTTCAGTCATTAACAGAGCTGTTCTGAAAGTGTCCAAGCGGCCTGTTCTTAGAGTGGACTGTTTTTTGCATTCGTTCTCAAGTTATATCAAACTATCAAAGTGTTGTTTTCTGCCTTTCTGGAGCACATTTTGACTTGTTGTTGAATGCTCCTATATGTAACTCTAAATGACAATCAGAGTATGTTGAATTACGTGTGCGCAGCCTTTTGCTCAAAAGTTATCAATGTTTCGTTTTCAGAGTCTCTTTTGACAATCTCTTCGAGAGCTGTTTTCAGTCATTAACAGAGCTGTTCTGAAAGTGTCCAAGCGGCCTGTTCTGAGAGTGGACTGTTTTTTGCATTCGTTCTCAAGTTCTATCAGTGTTGTTTTCTGCTTTTCTGGAGCACATTTTGACTTGTTGCTGAATGCTCCTATAATGTAACTCTAAATGACAATCAGAGCAACTTGAATTGCGTGTGTGCAGCCTTTTGCTCAAAAGTGATCAACGTTTCGTTTTCGGAGTCTCTTTTGACAATCTCTTCGAGAGCTGTTTTCAGTCATTAACAGAGCTGTTCTGAAAGTGTCCAAGCGGCCTGTTCTTAGAGTGGACTGTTTTTTGCATTCGTTCTCAAGTTATATCAAACTATCAAAGTGTTGTTTTCTGCCTTTCTGGAGCACATTTTGACTTGTTGTTGAATGCTCCTATAATGTAACTCTAAATGACAATCAGAGCAACTTGAATTGCGTGTGTGCAGCCTTTTGCTCAAAAGTGATCAACGTTTCGTTTTCAGAGTCTCTTTTGACAATCTCTTTGAGAGCTGTTTTCAGTCATTAACAGAGCTGTTCTGAAAGTGTCCAAGCGGCCTGTTCTGAGAGTGGACTGTTTTTTGCATTCGTTCTCAAGTTCTATCAGTGTTGTTTTCTGCTTTTCTGGAGCACATTTTGACTTGTTGCTGAATGCTCCTATAATGTAACTCTAAATGACAATCAGAGCAACTTGAATTGCGTGTGTGCAGCCTTTTGCTCAAAAGTGATCAACGTTTCGTTTTCGGAGTCTCTTTTGACAATCTCTTCGAGAGCTGTTTTCAGTCATTAACAGAGCTGTTCTGAAAGTGTCCAAGCGGCCTGTTCTTAGAGTGGACTGTTTTTTGCATTCGTTCTCAAGTTATATCAAACTATCAAAGTGTTGTTTTCTGCCTTTCTGGAGCACATTTTGACTTGTTGTTGAATGCTCCTATAATGTAACTCTAAATGACAATCAGAGTATGTTGAATTACGTGTGTGCAGCCTTTTGCTCAAAAGTTATCATTGTTTCGTTTTCAGAGTCTCTTTTGACAATCTCTTCGAGAGCTGTTTCAGTCATTAACAGAGCTGTTCTGAAAGTGTCCAAGCGGCCTGTTCTGAGAGTGGAATGTTTTTTGCATTCGTTCTCAAGTTATATCAGTGTTGTTTTCTGCTTTTCTGGAGCACATTTTGACTTGTTGCTGAATGCTCCTATAATGTAACTCTAAATGACAATCAGAGCAACTTGAATTGCGTGTGTGCAGCCTTTTGCTCAAAAGTGATCAACGTTTCGTTTTCAGAGTCTCTTTTGACAATCTCTTCGAGAGCTGTTTTCAGTCATTAACAGAGCTGTTCTGAAAGTGTCCAAGCGGCCTGTTCTGAGAGTGGACTGTTTTTTGCATTCGTTCTCAAGTTCTATCAGTGTTGTTTTCTGCTTTTCTGGAGCACATTTGACTTGTTGCTGAATGCTCCTATAATGTAACTCTAAATGACAATCAGAGCAACTTGAATTGCGTGTGTGCAGCCTTTTGCTCAAAAGTGATCAACGTTTCATTTTCGGAGTCTCTTTTGACAATCTCTTCGAGAGCTGTTTTCAGTCATTAACAGAGCTGTTCTGAAAGTGTCCAAGCGGCCTGTTCTTAGAGTGGACTGTTTTTTGCAAAAGTTCTCAAGTTAAATCAAACTATCAAAGTGTTGTTTTCTGCCTTTCTGGAGCACATTTTGACTTGTTGTTGAATGCTCCTATAATGTAACTCTAAATGACAATCAGAGCAACTTGAATTGCGTGTGTGCAGCCTTTTGCTCAAAAGTGATCAACGTTTTGTTTTCAGAGTCTCTTTTGACAATCTCTTTGAGAGCTGTTTTCAGTCATTAACAGAGCTGTTCTGAAAGTGTCCAAGCGGCCTGTTCTGAGAGTGGACTGTTTTTTGCATTCATTCTCAAGTTCTATCAGTGTTGTTTTCTGCTTTTCTGGAGCACATTTTGACTTGTTGCTGAATGCTCCTATAATGTAACTCTAAATGACAATCAGAGCAACTTGAATTGCGTGTGTGCAGCCTTTTGCTCAAAAGTGATCAACGTTTCGTTTTCGGAGTCTCTTTTGACAATCTCTTCGAGAGCTGTTTTCAGTCATTAACAGAGCTGTTCTGAAAGTGTCCAAGCGGCCTGTTCTGAGAGTGGACTGTTTTTTGCATTCGTTCTCAAGTTCTATCAGTGTTGTTTTCTGCTTTTCTGGAGCACATTTTGACTTGTTGCTGAATGCTCCTATAATGTAACTCTAAATGACAATCAGAGCAACTTGAATTGCGTGTGTGCAGCCTTTTGCTCAAAAGTGATCAACGTTTCGTTTTCGGAGTCTCTTTTGACAATCTCTTCGAGAGCTGTTTTCAGTCATTAACAGAGCTGTTCTGAAAGTGTCCAAGCGGCCTGTTCTTAGAGTGGACTGTTTTTTTGCAAAAGTTCTCAAGTTATATCAAAGTGTTGTTTTCTGCCTTTCTCGAGCACATTTTGACTTGTTGTTGAATGCTCCTATAATGTAACTCTAAATGACAATCAGAGCAACTTGAATTGCGTGTGTGCAGCCTTTTGCTCAAAAGTGATCAACGTTTCGTTTTCAGAGTCTCTTTTGACAATCTCTTCGAGAGCTGTTTTCAGTCACTAACAGAGCTGTTCTGAAAGTGTCCAAGCGGCCTGTTCTGAGAGTGGACTGTTTTTTGCATTCGTTCTCAAGTTCTATCAGTGTTGTTTTCTGCTTTTCTGGAGCACATTTTGACTTGTTGCTGAATGCTCCTATAATGTAACTCTAAATGACAATCAGAGCAACTTGAATTGCGTGTGTGCAGCCTTTTGCTCAAAAGTGATCAACGTTTCGTTTTCGGAGTCTCTTTTGACAATCTCTTCGAGAGCTGTTTTCAGTCATTAACAGAGCTGTTCTGAAAGTGTCCAAGCGGCCTGTTCTTAGAGTGGACTGTTTTTTGCATTCGTTCTCAAGTTATATCAAACTATCAAAGTGTTGTTTTCTGCCTTTCTGGAGCACATTTTGACTTGTTGTTGAATGCTCCTATAATGTAACTCTAAATGACAATCAGAGTATGTTGAATTACGTGTGTGCAGCCTTTTGCTCAAAAGTTATCATTGTTTCGTTTTCAGAGTCTCTTTTGACAATCTCTTCGAGAGCTGTTTCAGTCATTAACAGAGCTGTTCTGAAAGTGTCCAAGCGGCCTGTTCTGAGAGTGGAATGTTTTTTGCATTCGTTCTCAAGTTATATCAGTGTTGTTTTCTGCTTTTCTGGAGCACATTTTGACTTGTTGCTGAATGCTCCTATAATGTAACTCTAAATGACAATCAGAGCAACTTGAATTGCGTGTGTGCAGCCTTTTGCTCAAAAGTGATCAACATTTCGTTTTCGGAGTCTCTTTTGACAATCTCTTCGAGAGCTGTTTTCAGTCATTAACAGAGCTGTTCTGAAAGTGTCCAAGCGGCCTGTTCTTTGAGTGGACTGTTTTTTGCATTCGTTCTCAAGTTATATCAAACTATCAAAGTGTTGTTTTCTGCCTTTCTCGAGCACATTTTGACTTGTTGTTGAATGCTCCTATAATGTAACTCTAAATGACAATCAGAGCAACTTGAATTGCGTGTGTGCAGCCTTTTGCTCAAAAGTGATCAACGTTTCGTTTTCAGAGTCTCTTTTGACAATCTCTTCGAGAGCTGTTTTCAGTCATTAACAGAGCTGTTCTGAAAGTGTCCAAGCGGCCTGTTCTGAGAGTGGACTGTTTTTTGCATTCGTTCTCAAGTTCTATCAGTGTTGTTTTCTGCTTTTCTGGAGCACATTTTGACTTGTTGCTGAATGCTCCTATAATGTAACTCTAAATGACAATCAGAGTATGTTGAATTACGTGTGTACAGCCTTTTGCTCAAAAGTTATCAATGTTTCGTTTTCAGAGTCTCTTTTGACAATCTCTTAAAGAGCTGATTTCAGTCATTAACAGAGCTGTTCTGAAAGTGTCCAAGCGGCCTGTTCTTATAGTGGACTGTTTTTTGCATTCGTTCTCAAGTTATATCAAACTATCAAAGTGTTGTTTTCTGCCTTTCTGGAGCACATTTTGACTTGTTGTTGAATGCTCCTATAGTGTAACTCTAAATGACAATCAGAGTATGTTGAATTACGTGTGTGCAGCCTTTTGCTCAAAACTTATCAATGTTTCGTTTTCAGAGTCTCTTTTGACAATCTCTTAAAGAGCTGATTTCAGTCATTAACAGAGCTGTTCTGAAAGTGTCCAAGCAGCCTGTTCTGAGAGTGGACTGTTTTTTGCATTCGTTCTCAAGTTATATCAAAGTGTTGTTTTCTGCCTTTCTCGAGCACATTTTGACTTGTTGCTGAATGCTCCTATAATGTAACTCTAAATGACAATCAGAGCAACTTGAATTGCGTGTGTGCAGCCTTTTGCTCAAAAGTGATCAACGTTTCGTTTTCAGAGTCTCTTTTGATAATCTCTTCGAGAGCTGTTTTCAGTCATTAACAGAGCTGTTCTGAAAGTGTCCAAGCGGCCTGTTCTGAGAGTGGACTGTTTTTTGCATTCGTTCTCAAGTTATATCAAAGTGTTGTTTTCTGCCTTTCTCGAGCACATTTTGACTTGTTGCTGAATGCTCCTATAATGTAACTCTAAATGACAATCAGAGCAACTTGAATTGCGTGTGTGCAGCCTTTTGCTCAAAAGTGATCAATGTTTCATTTTCAGAGTCTCTTTTGACAATCTCTTCGAGAGCTGTTTTCAGTCATTAACAGAGCTGTTCTGAAAGTGTCCAAGCGGCCTGTTCTGAGAGTGGACTGTATTTTGCATTCGTTCTCAAGTTCTATCAGTGTTGTTTTCTGCTTTTCTGGAGCACATTTGACTTGTTGCTGAATGCTCCTATAATGTAACTCTAAATGACAATCAGAGCAACTTGAATTGCGTGTGTGCAGCCTTTTGCTCAAAAGTGATCAACGTTTCGTTTTCGGAGTCTCTTTTGACAATCTCTTCGAGAGCTGTTTTCAGTCATTAACAGAGCTGTTCTGAAAGTGTCCAAGCGGCCTGTTCTTAGAGTGGACTGTTTTTTGCAAAAGTTCTCAAGTTAAATCAAACTATCAAAGTGTTGTTTTCTGCCTTTCTGGAGCACATTTTGACTTGTTGTTGAATGCTCCTATAATGTAACTCTAAATGACAATCAGAGCAACTTGAATTGCGTGTGTGCAGCCTTTTGCTCAAAAGTGATCAACGTTTCGTTTTCAGAGTCTCTTTTGACAATCTCTTTGAGAGCTGTTTTCAGTCATTAACAGAGCTGTTCTGAAAGTGTCCAAGCGGCCTGTTCTGAGAGTGGACTGTTTTTTGCATTCATTCTCAAGTTCTATCAGTGTTGTTTTCTGCTTTTCTGGAGCACATTTTGACTTGTTGCTGAATGCTGCTATAATGTAACTCTAAATGACAATCAGAGCAACTTGAATTGCGTGTGTGCAGCCTTTTGCTCAAAAGTGATCAACGTTTCGTTTTCAGAGTCTCTTTTGACAATCTCTTTGAGAGCTGTTTTCAGTCATTAACAGAGCTGTTCTGAAAGTGTCCAAGCGGCCTGTTCTGAGAGTGGACTGTTTTTTGCATTCATTCTCAAGTTCTATCAGTGTTGTTTTCTGCTTTTCTGGAGCACATTTTGACTTGTTGCTGAATGCTCCTATAATGTAACTCTAAATGACAATCAGAGCAACTTGAATTGCGTGTGTGCAGCCTTTTGCTCAAAAGTGATCAACGTTTCGTTTTCGGAGTCTCTTTTGACAATCTCTTCGAGAGCTGTTTTCAGTCATTAACAGAGCTGTTCTGAAAGTGTCCAAGCGGCCTGTTCTGAGAGTGGACTGTTTTTTGCATTCGTTCTCAAGTTCTATCAGTGTTGTTTTCTGCTTTTCTGGAGCACATTTTGACTTGTTGCTGAATGCTCCTATAATGTAACTCTAAATGACAATCAGAGCAACTTGAATTGCGTGTGTGCAGCCTTTTGCTCAAAAGTGATCAACGTTTCGTTTTCGGAGTCTCTTTTGACAATCTCTTCGAGAGCTGTTTTCAGTCATTAACAGAGCTGTTCTGAAAGTGTCCAAGCGGCCTGTTCTTAGAGTGGACTGTTTTTTTGCAAAAGTTCTCAAGTTATATCAAAGTGTTGTTTTCTGCCTTTCTCGAGCACATTTTGACTTGTTGTTGAATGCTCCTATAATGTAACTCTAAATGACAATCAGAGCAACTTGAATTGCGTGTGTGCAGCCTTTTGCTCAAAAGTGATCAACGTTTCGTTTTCAGAGTCTCTTTTGACAATCTCTTCGAGAGCTGTTTTCAGTCACTAACAGAGCTGTTCTGAAAGTGTCCAAGCGGCCTGTTCTGAGAGTGGACTGTTTTTTGCATTCGTTCTCAAGTTCTATCAGTGTTGTTTTCTGCTTTTCTGGAGCACATTTTGACTTGTTGCTGAATGCTCCTATAATGTAACTCTAAATGACAATCAGAGCAACTTGAATTGCGTGTGTGCAGCCTTTTGCTCAAAAGTGATCAACGTTTCGTTTTCGGAGTCTCTTTTGACAATCTCTTCGAGAGCTGTTTTCAGTCATTAACAGAGCTGTTCTGAAAGTGTCCAAGCGGCCTGTTCTTAGAGTGGACTGTTTTTTGCATTCGTTCTCAAGTTATATCAAACTATCAAAGTGTTGTTTTCTGCCTTTCTGGAGCACATTTTGACTTGTTGTTGAATGCTCCTATAATGTAACTCTAAATGACAATCAGAGTATGTTGAATTACGTGTGTGCAGCCTTTTGCTCAAAAGTTATCATTGTTTCGTTTTCAGAGTCTCTTTTGACAATCTCTTCGAGAGCTGTTTCAGTCATTAACAGAGCTGTTCTGAAAGTGTCCAAGCGGCCTGTTCTGAGAGTGGAATGTTTTTTGCATTCGTTCTCAAGTTATATCAGTGTTGTTTTCTGCTTTTCTGGAGCACATTTTGACTTGTTGCTGAATGCTCCTATAATGTAACTCTAAATGACAATCAGAGCAACTTGAATTGCGTGTGTGCAGCCTTTTGCTCAAAAGTGATCAACATTTCGTTTTCGGAGTCTCTTTTGACAATCTCTTCGAGAGCTGTTTTCAGTCATTAACAGAGCTGTTCTGAAAGTGTCCAAGCGGCCTGTTCTTTGAGTGGACTGTTTTTTGCATTCGTTCTCAAGATATATCAAACTATCAAAGTGTTGTTTTCTGCCTTTCTCGAGCACATTTTGACTTGTTGTTGAATGCTCCTATAATGTAACTCTAAATGACAATCAGAGCAACTTGAATTGCGTGTGTGCAGCCTTTTGCTCAAAAGTGATCAACGTTTCGTTTTCAGAGTCTCTTTTGACAATCTCTTCGAGAGCTGTTTTCAGTCATTAACAGAGCTGTTCTGAAAGTGTCCAAGCGGCCTGTTCTGAGAGTGGACTGTTTTTTGCATTCGTTCTCAAGTTCTATCAGTGTTGTTTTCTGCTTTTCTGGAGCACATTTTGACTTGTTGCTGAATGCTCCTATAATGTAACTCTAAATGACAATCAGAGTATGTTGAATTACGTGTGTACAGCCTTTTGCTCAAAAGTTATCAATGTTTCGTTTTCAGAGTCTCTTTTGACAATCTCTTAAAGAGCTGATTTCAGTCATTAACAGAGCTGTTCTGAAAGTGTCCAAGCGGCCTGTTCTTATAGTGGACTGTTTTTTGCATTCGTTCTCAAGTTATATCAAACTATCAAAGTGTTGTTTTCTGCCTTTCTGGAGCACATTTTGACTTGTTGTTGAATGCTCCTATAGTGTAACTCTAAATGACAATCAGAGTATGTTGAATTACGTGTGTGCAGCCTTTTGCTCAAAACTTATCAATGTTTCGTTTTCAGAGTCTCTTTTGACAATCTCTTAAAGAGCTGATTTCAGTCATTAACAGAGCTGTTCTGAAAGTGTCCAAGCAGCCTGTTCTGAGAGTGGACTGTTTTTTGCATTCGTTCTCAAGTTATATCAAAGTGTTGTTTTCTGCCTTTCTCGAGCACATTTTGACTTGTTGTTGAATGCTCCTATAATGTAACTCTAAATGACAATCAGAGCAACTTGAATTGCGTGTGTGCAGCCTTTTGCTCAAAAGTGATCAATGTTTCATTTTCAGAGTCTCTTTTGACAATCTCTTCGAGAGCTGTTTTCAGTCATTAACAGAGCTGTTCTGAAAGTGTCCAAGCGGCCTGTTCTGAGAGTGGACTGTATTTTGCATTCGTTCTCAAGTTCTATCAGTGTTGTTTTCTGCTTTTCTGGAGCACATTTGACTTGTTGCTGAATGCTCCTATAATGTAACTCTAAATGACAATCAGAGCAACTTGAATTGCGTGTGTGCAGCCTTTTGCTCAAAAGTGATCAACGTTTCGTTTTCGGAGTCTCTTTTGACAATCTCTTCGAGAGCTGTTTTCAGTCATTAACAGAGCTGTTCTGAAAGTGTCCAAGCGGCCTGTTCTTAGAGTGGACTGTTTTTTGCAAAAGTTCTCAAGTTAAATCAAACTATCAAAGTGTTGTTTTCTGCCTTTCTGGAGCACATTTTGACTTGTTGTTGAATGCTCCTATAATGTAACTCTAAATGACAATCAGAGCAACTTGAATTGCGTGTGTGCAGCCTTTTGCTCAAAAGTGATCAACGTTTCGTTTTCAGAGTCTCTTTTGACAATCTCTTTGAGAGCTGTTTTCAGTCATTAACAGAGCTGTTCTGAAAGTGTCCAAGCGGCCTGTTCTGAGAGTGGACTGTTTTTTGCATTCATTCTCAAGTTCTATCAGTGTTGTTTTCTGCTTTTCTGGAGCACATTTTGACTTGTTGCTGAATGCTGCTATAATGTAACTCTAAATGACAATCAGAGCAACTTGAATTGCGTGTGTGCAGCCTTTTGCTCAAAAGTGATCAACGTTTCGTTTTCGGAGTCTCTTTTGACAATCTCTTCGAGAGCTGTTTTCAGTCATTAACAGAGCTGTTCTGAAAGTGACCAAGCGGCCTGTTCTGAGAGTGGACTGTTTTTTGCATTCGTTCTCAAGTTCTATCAGTGTTGTTTTCTGCTTTTCTGGAGCACATTTTGACTTGTTGCTGAATGCTCCTATAATGTAACTCTAAATGACAATCAGAGCAACTTGAATTGCGTGTGTGCAGCCTTTTGCTCAAAAGTGATCAACGTTTCGTTTTCGGAGTCTCTTTTGACAATCTCTTCGAGAGCTGTTTTCAGTCATTTAACAGAGCTGTTCTGAAAGTGTCCAAGCGGCCTGTTCTTAGAGTGGACTGTTTTTTTGCAAAAGTTCTCAAGTTATATCAAAGTGTTGTTTTCTGCCTTTCTCGAGCACATTTTGACTTGTTGTTGAATGCTCCTATAATGTAACTCTAAATGACAATCAGAGCAACTTGAATTGCGTGTGTGCAGCCTTTTGCTCAAAAGTGATCAACGTTTCGTTTTCAGAGTCTCTTTTGACAATCTCTTCGAGAGCTGTTTTCAGTCACTAACAGAGCTGTTCTGAAAGTGTCCAAGCGGCCTGTTCTGAGAGTGGACTGTTTTTTGCATTCGTTCTCAAGTTCTATCAGTGTTGTTTTCTGCTTTTCTGGAGCACATTTTGACTTGTTGCTGAATGCTCCTATAATGTAACTCTAAATGACAATCAGAGCAACTTGAATTGCGTGTGTGCAGCCTTTTGCTCAAAAGTGATCAACGTTTCGTTTTCGGAGTCTCTTTTGACAATCTCTTCGAGAGCTGTTTTCAGTCATTAACAGAGCTGTTCTGAAAGTGTCCAAGCGGCCTGTTCTTAGAGTGGACTGTTTTTTGCATTCGTTCTCAAGTTATATTAAACTATCAAAGTGTTGTTTTCTGCCTTTCTGGAGCACATTTTGACTTGTTGTTGAATGCTCCTATAATGTAACTCTAAATGACAATCAGAGTATGTTGAATTACGTGTGTGCAGCCTTTTGCTCAAAAGTTATCATTGTTTCGTTTTCAGAGTCTCTTTTGACAATCTCTTCGAGAGCTGTTTCAGTCATTAACAGAGCTGTTCTGAAAGTGTCCAAGCGGCCTGTTCTGAGAGTGGAATGTTTTTTGCATTCGTTCTCAAGTTATATCAGTGTTGTTTTCTGCTTTTCTGGAGCACATTTTGACTTGTTGCTGAATGCTCCTATAATGTAACTCTAAATGACAATCAGAGCAACTTGAATTGCGTGTGTGCAGCCTTTTGCTCAAAAGTGATCAACATTTCATTTTCGGAGTCTCTTTTGACAATCTCTTCGAGAGCTGTTTTCAGTCATTAACAGAGCTGTTCTGAAAGTGTCCAAGCGGCCTGTTCTTTGAGTGGACTGTTTTTTGCATTCGTTCTCAAGTTATATCAAACTATCAAAGTGTTGTTTTCTGCCTTTCTCGAGCACATTTTGACTTGTTGTTGAATGCTCCTATAATGTAACTCTAAATGACAATCAGAGCAACTTGAATTGCGTGTGTGCAGCCTTTTGCTCAAAAGTGATCAACGTTTCGTTTTCAGAGTCTCTTTTGACAATCTCTTCGAGAGCTGTTTTCAGTCATTAACAGAGCTGTTCTGAAAGTGTCCAAGCGGCCTGTTCTGAGAGTGGACTGTTTTTTGCATTCGTTCTCAAGTTCTATCAGTGTTGTTTTCTGCTTTTCTGGAGCACATTTTGACTTGTTGCTGAATGCTCCTATAATGTAACTCTAAATGACAATCAGAGCAACTTGAATTGCGTGTGTGCAGCCTTTTGCTCAAAAGTGATCAACGTTTCGTTTTCAGAGTCTCTTTTGACAATCTCTTTGAGAGCTGTTTTCAGTCATTAACAGAGCTGTTCTGAAAGTGTCCAAGCGGCCTGTTCTGAGAGTGGACTGTTTTTTGCATTCATTCTCAAGTTCTATCAGTGTTGTTTTCTGCTTTTCTGGAGCACATTTTGACTTGTTGCTGAATGCTCCTATAATGTAACTCTAAATGACAATCAGAGCAACTTGAATTGCGTGTGTGCCGCCTTTTGCTCAAAAGTGATCAACGTTTCGTTTTCGGAGTCTCTTTTGACAATCTCTTCGAGAGCTGTTTTCAGTCATTAACAGAGCTGTTCTGAAAGTGACCAAGCGGCCTGTTCGGAGAGTGGACTGTTTTTTGCATTCGTTCTCAAGTTCTATCAGTGTTGTTTTCTGCTTTTCTGGAGCACATTTTGACTTGTTGCTGAATGCTCCTATAATGTAACTCTAAATGACAATCAGAGCAACTTGAATTGCGTGTGTGCAGCCTTTTGCTCAAAAGTGATCAACGTTTCGTTTTCGGAGTCTCTTTTGACAATCTCTTCGAGAGCTGTTTTCAGTCATTTAACAGAGCTGTTCTGAAAGTGTCCAAGCGGCCTGTTCTTAGAGTGGACTGTTTTTTTGCAAAAGTTCTCAAGTTATATCAAAGTGTTGTTTTCTGCCTTTCTCGAGCACATTTTGACTTGTTGTTGAATGCTCCTATAATGTAACTCTAAATGACAATCAGAGCAACTTGAATTGCGTGTGTGCAGCCTTTTGCTCAAAAGTGATCAACGTTTCGTTTTCAGAGTCTCTTTTGACAATCTCTTCGAGAGCTGTTTTCAGTCACTAACAGAGCTGTTCTGAAAGTGTCCAAGCGGCCTGTTCTGAGAGTGGACTGTTTTTTGCATTCGTTCTCAAGTTCTATCAGTGTTGTTTTCTGCTTTTCTGGAGCACATTTTGACTTGTTGCTGAATGCTCCTATAATGTAACTCTAAATGACAATCAGAGCAACTTGAATTGCGTGTGTGCAGCCTTTTGCTCAAAAGTGATCAACGTTTCGTTTTCGGAGTCTCTTTTGACAATCTCTTCGAGAGCTGTTTTCAGTCATTAACAGAGCTGTTCTGAAAGTGTCCAAGCGGCCTGTTCTTAGAGTGGACTGTTTTTTGCATTCGTTCTCAAGTTATATCAAACTATCAAAGTGTTGTTTTCTGCCTTTCTGGAGCACATTTTGACTTGTTGTTGAATGCTCCTATAATGTAACTCTAAATGACAATCAGAGTATGTTGAATTACGTGTGTGCAGCCTTTTGCTCAAAAGTTATCATTGTTTCGTTTTCAGAGTCTCTTTTGACAATCTCTTCGAGAGCTGTTTCAGTCATTAACAGAGCTGTTCTGAAAGTGTCCAAGCGGCCTGTTCTGAGAGTGGAATGTTTTTTGCATTCGTTCTCAAGTTATATCAGTGTTGTTTTCTGCTTTTCTGGAGCACATTTTGACTTGTTGCTGAATGCTCCTATAATGTAACTCTAAATGACAATCAGAGCAACTTGAATTGCGTGTGTGCAGCCTTTTGCTCAAAAGTGATCAACATTTCATTTTCGGAGTCTCTTTTGACAATCTCTTCGAGAGCTGTTTTCAGTCATTAACAGAGCTGTTCTGAAAGTGTCCAAGCGGCCTGTTCTTTGAGTGGACTGTTTTTTGCATTCGTTCTCAAGTTATATCAAACTATCAAAGTGTTGTTTTCTGCCTTTCTCGAGCACATTTTGACTTGTTGTTGAATGCTCCTATAATGTAACTCTAAATGACAATCAGAGCAACTTGAATTGCGTGTGTGCAGCCTTTTGCTCAAAAGTGATCAACGTTTCGTTTTCAGAGTCTCTTTTGACAATCTCTTCGAGAGCTGTTTTCAGTCATTAACAGAGCTGTTCTGAAAGTGTCCAAGCGGCCTGTTCTGAGAGTGGACTGTTTTTTGCATTCGTTCTCAAGTTCTATCAGTGTTGTTTTCTGCTTTTCTGGAGCACATTTTGACTTGTTGCTGAATGCTCCTATAATGTAACTCTAAATGACAATCAGAGCAACTTGAATTGCATGTGTGCAGCCTTTTGCTCAAAAGTGATCAACGTTTCGTTTTCGGGGTCTCTTTTGACAATCTCTTCGAGAGCTGTTTTCAGTCATTAACAGAGCTGTTCTGAAAGTGTCCAAGCGGCCTGTTCTTAGAGTGGACTGTTTTTTGCAAAAGTTCTCAAGTTATATCAAACTATCAAAGTGTTGTTTTCTGCCTTTCTGGAGCACATTTTGACTTGTTGTTGAATGCTCCTATAATGTAACTCTAAATGACAATCAGAGCAACTTGAATTGCGTGTGTGCAGCCTTTTGCTCAAAAGTGATCAACGTTTCGTTTTCAGAGTCTCTTTTGACAATCTCTTTGAGAGCTGTTTTCAGTCATTAACAGAGCTGTTCTGAAAGTGTCCAAGCGGCCTGTTCTGAGAGTGGACTGTTTTTTGCATTCATTCTCAAGTTCTATCAGTGTTGTTTTCTGCTTTTCTGGAGCACATTTTGACTTGTTGCTGAATGCTCCTATAATGTAACTCTAAATGACAATCAGAGCAACTTGAATTGCGTGTGTGCAGCCTTTTGCTCAAAAGTGATCAACGTTTCGTTTTCGGAGTCTCTTTTGACAATCTCTTCGAGAGCTGTTTTCAGTCATTAACAGAGCTGTTCTGAAAGTGACCAAGCGGCCTGTTCGGAGAGTGGACTGTTTTTTGCATTCGTTCTCAAGTTCTATCAGTGTTGTTTTCTGCTTTTCTGGAGCACATTTTGACTTGTTGCTGAATGCTCCTATAATGTAACTCTAAATGACAATCAGAGCAACTTGAATTGCGTGTGTGCAGCCTTTTGCTCAAAAGTGATCAACGTTTCGTTTTCGGAGTCTCTTTTGACAATCTCTTCGAGAGCTGTTTTCAGTCATTTAACAGAGCTGTTCTGAAAGTGTCCAAGCGGCCTGTTCTTAGAGTGGACTGTTTTTTTGCAAAAGTTCTCAAGTTATATCAAAGTGTTGTTTTCTGCCTTTCTCGAGCACATTTTGACTTGTTGTTGAATGCTCCTATAATGTAACTCTAAATGACAATCAGAGCAACTTGAATTGCGTGTGTGCAGCCTTTTGCTCAAAAGTGATCAACGTTTCGTTTTCAGAGTCTCTTTTGACAATCTCTTCGAGAGCTGTTTTCAGTCACTAACAGAGCTGTTCTGAAAGTGTCCAAGCGGCCTGTTCTGAGAGTGGACTGTTTTTTGCATTCGTTCTCAAGTTCTATCAGTGTTGTTTTCTGCTTTTCTGGAGCACATTTTGACTTGTTGCTGAATGCTCCTATAATGTAACTCTAAATGACAATCAGAGCAACTTGAATTGCGTGTGTGCAGCCTTTTGCTCAAAAGTGATCAACGTTTCGTTTTCGGAGTCTCTTTTGACAATCTCTTCGAGAGCTGTTTTCAGTCATTAACAGAGCTGTTCTGAAAGTGTCCAAGCGGCCTGTTCTTAGAGTGGACTGTTTTTTGCATTCGTTCTCAAGTTATATCAAACTATCAAAGTGTTGTTTTCTGCCTTTCTGGAGCACATTTTGACTTGTTGTTGAATGCTCCTATAATGTAACTCTAAATGACAATCAGAGTATGTTGAATTACGTGTGTGCAGCCTTTTGCTCAAAAGTTATCATTGTTTCGTTTTCAGAGTCTCTTTTGACAATCTCTTCGAGAGCTGTTTCAGTCATTAACAGAGCTGTTCTGAAAGTGTCCAAGCGGCCTGTTCTGAGAGTGGAATGTTTTTTGCATTCGTTCTCAAGTTATATCAGTGTTGTTTTCTGCTTTTCTGGAGCACATTTTGACTTGTTGCTGAATGCTCCTATAATGTAACTCTAAATGACAATCAGAGCAACTTGAATTGCGTGTGTGCAGCCTTTTGCTCAAAAGTGATCAACATTTCATTTTCGGAGTCTCTTTTGACAATCTCTTCGAGAGCTGTTTTCAGTCATTAACAGAGCTGTTCTGAAAGTGTCCAAGCGGCCTGTTCTTTGAGTGGACTGTTTTTTGCATTCGTTCTCAAGTTATATCAAACTATCAAAGTGTTGTTTTCTGCCTTTCTCGAGCACATTTTGACTTGTTGTTGAATGCTCCTATAATGTAACTCTAAATGACAATCAGAGCAACTTGAATTGTGTGTGTGCAGCCTTTTGCTCAAAAGTGATCAACGTTTCGTTTTCAGAGTCTCTTTTGACAATCTCTTCGAGAGCTGTTTTCAGTCATTAACAGAGCTGTTCTGAAAGTGTCCAAGCGGCCTGTTCTGAGAGTGGACTGTTTTTTGCATTCGTTCTCAAGTTCTATCAGTGTTGTTTTCTGCTTTTCTGGAGCACATTTTGACTTGTTGCTGAATGCTCCTATAATGTAACTCTAAATGACAATCAGAGCAACTTGAATTGCGTGTGTGCAGCCTTTTGCTCAAAAGTGATCAACGTTTCGTTTTCGGGGTCTCTTTTGACAATCTCTTCGAGAGCTGTTTTCAGTCATTAACAGAGCTGTTCTGAAAGTGTCCAAGCGGCCTGTTCTTAGAGTGGACTGTTTTTTGCAAAAGTTCTCAAGTTATATCAAACTATCAAAGTGTTGTTTTCTGCCTTTCTGGAGCACATTTTGACTTGTTGTTGAATGCTCCTATAATGTAACTCTAAATGACAATCAGAGCAACTTGAATTGCGTGTGTGCAGCCTTTTGCTCAAAAGTGATCAACGTTTCGTTTTCAGAGTCTCTTTTGACAATCTCTTTGAGAGCTGTTTTCAGTCATTAACAGAGCTGTTCTGAAAGTGTCCAAGCGGCCTGTTCTGAGAGTGGACTGTTTTTTGCATTCATTCTCAAGTTCTATCAGTGTTGTTTTCTGCTTTTCTGGAGCACATTTTGACTTGTTGCTGAATGCTCCTATAATGTAACTCTAAATGACAATCAGAGCAACTTGAATTGCGTGTGTGCAGCCTTTTGCTCAAAAGTGATCAACGTTTCGTTTTCGGAGTCTCTTTTGACAATCTCTTCGAGAGCTGTTTTCAGTCATTAACAGAGCTGTTCTGAAAGTGTCCAAGCGGCCTGTTCTTAGAGTGGACTGTTTTTTGCAAAAGTTCTCAAGTTATATCAAACTATCAAAGTGTTGTTTTCTGCCTTTCTGGAGCACATTTTGACTTGTTGTTGAATGCTCCTATAATGTAACTCTAAATGACAATCAGAGCAACTTGAATTGCGCGTGTGCAGCCTTTTGCTCAAAAGTGATCAACGTTTCGTTTTCAGAGTCTCTTTTGACAATCTCTTCGAGAGCTGTTTTCAGTCACTAACAGAGCTGTTCTGAAAGTGTCCAAGCGGCCTGTTCTGAGAGTGGACTGTTTTTTGCATTCGTTCTCAAGTTCTATCAGTGTTGTTTTCTGCTTTTCTGGAGCACATTTTGACTTGTTGCTGAATGCTCCTATAATGTAACTCTAAATGACAATCAGAGCAACTTGAATTGCGTGTGTGCAGCCTTTTGCTCAAAAGTGATCAACGTTTCGTTTTCGGAGTCTCTTTTGACAATCTCTTCGAGAGCTGTTTTCAGTCATTAACAGAGCTGTTCTGAAAGTGTCCAAGCGGCCTGTTCTTAGAGTGGACTGTTTTTTGCATTCGTTCTCAAGTTATATCAAACTATCAAAGTGTTGTTTTCTGCCTTTCTCGAGCACATTTTGACTTGTTGTTGAATGCTCCTATAATGTAACTCTAAATGACAATCAGAGCAACTTGAATTGCATGTGTGCAGCCTTTTGCTCAAAAGTGATCAACGTTTCGTTTTCAGTCTCTTTTGACAATCTCTTCGAGAGCTGTTTTCAGTCATTAACAGAGCTGTTCTGTAAGTGTCCAAGCGGCCTGTTCTGAGAGTGGACTGTTTTTTGCATTCGTTCTCAAGTTCTATCAGTGTTGTTTTCTGCTTTTCTGGAGCACATTTTGACTTGTTGCTGAATGCTCCTATAATGTAACTCTAAATGACAATCAGAGCAACTTGAATTGCGTGTGTGCAGCCTTTTGCTCAAAAGTGATCAACGTTTCGTTTTCGGAGTCTCTTTTGACAATCTCTTCGAGAGCTGTTTTCAGTCATTAACAGAGCTGTTCTGAAAGTGTCCAAGCGGCCTGTTCTTAGAGTGGACTGTTTTTTGCATTCGTTCTCAAGTTATATCAAACTATCAAAGTGTTGTTTTCTGCCTTTCTGGAGCACATTTTGACTTGTTGTTGAATGCTCCTATAATGTAACTCTAAATGACAATCAGAGCAACTTGAATTGCGTGTGTGCAGCCTTTTGCTCAAAAGTGATCAACGTTTCGTTTTCAGAGTCTCTTTTGACAATCTCTTTGAGAGCTGTTTTCAGTCATTAACAGAGCTGTTCTGAAAGTGTCCAAGCGGCCTGTTCTGAGAGTGGACTGTTTTTTGCATTCGTTCTCAAGTTCTATCAGTGTTGTTTTCTGCTTTTCTGGAGCACATTTTGACTTGTTGCTGAATGCTCCTATAATGTAACTCTAAATGACAATCAGAGCAACTTGAATTGCGTGTGTGCAGCCTTTTGCTCAAAAGTGATCAACGTTTCGTTTTCGGAGTCTCTTTTTGACAATCTCTTCGAGAGCTGTTTTCAGTCATTAACAGAGCTGTTCTGAAAGTGTCCAAGCGGCCTGTTCTTAGAGTGGACTGTTTTTTGCATTCGTTCTCAAGTTATATCAAACTATCAAAGTGTTGTTTTCTGCCTTTCTGGAGCACATTTTGACTTGTTGTTGAATGCTCCTATAACGTAACTCTAAATGACAATCAGAGCAACTTGAATTGCGTGTGTGCAGCCTTTTGCTCAAAAGTGATCAACGTTTCGTTTTCAGAGTCTCTTTTGACAATCTCTTCGAGAGCTGATTTCAGTCATTAACAGAGCTGTTCTGAAAGTGTCCAAGCAGCCTGTTCTGAGAGTGGACTGTTTTTTGCATTCGTTCTCAAGTTATATCAAAGTGTTGTTTTCTGCCTTTCTCGAGCACATTTTGACTTGTTGTTGAATGCTCCTATAATGTAACTCTAAATGACAATCAGAGCAACTTGAATTGCGTGTGTGCAGCCTTTTGCTCAAAAGTTATCAATGTTTCGTTTTCAGAGTCTCTTTTGACAATCTCTTAAAGAGCTGATTTCAGTCATTAACAGAGCTGTTCTGAAAGTGTCCAAGCAGCCTGTTCTGAGAGTGGACTGTTTTTTGCATTCGTTCTCAAGTTATATCAAAGTGTTGTTTTCTGCCTTTCTCGAGCACATTTTGACTTGTTGTTGAATGCTCCTATAATGTAACTCTAAATGACAATCAGAGCATCTTGAATTGCGTGTGTGCAGCCTTTTGCTCAAAAGTGATCAACGTTTCGTTTTCGGAGTCCCTTTTGACAATCTCTTCGAGAGCTGTTTTCAGTCATTAACAGAGCTGTTCTGAAAGTGTCCAAGCGGCCTGTTCTTAGAGTGGACTGTTTTTTGCATTCGTTCTCAAGTTATATCAAACTATCAAAGTGTTGTTTTCTGCCTTTCTGGAGCACATTTTGACTTGTTGTTGAATGCTCCTATAATGTAACTCTAAATGACAATCAGAGTATGTTGAATTACATGTGTGCAGCCTTTTGCTCAAAAGTTATCAATGTTTCGTTTTCAGAGTCTCTTTTGACAATCTCTTAAAGAGCTGATTTCAGTCATTAACAGAGCTGTTCTGAAAGTGTCCAAGCAGCCTGTTCTGAGAGTGGACTGTTTTTTGCATTCGTTCTCAAGTTATATCAAAGTGTTGTTTTCTGCCTTTCTCGAGCACATTTTGACTTGTTGTTGAATGCTCCTATAATGTAACTCTAAATGACAATCAGAGCAACTTGAATTGCGTGTGTGCAGCCTTTTGCTCAAAAGTGATCAACGTTTCGTTTTCAGAGTCTCTTTTGACAATCTCTTCGAGAGCTGTTTTCAGTCATTAACAGAGCTGTTCTGAAAGTGTCCAAGCGGCCCGTTCTGAGAGTGGACTGTTTTTTGCATTCGTTCTCAAGTTATATCAAACTATCAAAGTGTTGTTTTCTGCCTTTCTGGAGCACATTTTGACTTGTTGTTGAATGCTCCTATAATGTAACTCTAAATGACAATCAGAGCAACTTGAATTGCGTGTGTGCAGCCTTTTGCTCAAAAGTGATCAACGTTTCGTTTTCAGAGTCTCTTTTGACAATCTCTTCGAGAGCTGATTTCAGTCATTAACAGAGCTGTTCTGAAAGTGTCCAAGCAGCCTGTTCTGAGAGTGGACTGTTTTTTGCATTCGTTCTCAAGTTATATCAAAGTGTTGTTTTCTGCCTTTCTCGAGCACATTTTGACTTGTTGAATGCTCCTATAATGTAACTCTAAATGACAATCAGAGCAACTTGAATTGCGTGTGTGCAGCCTTTTGCTCAAAAGTTATCAATGTTTCGTTTTCAGAGTCTCTTTTGACAATCTCTTAAAGAGCTGATTTCAGTCATTAACAGAGCTGTTCTGAAAGTGTCCAAGCAGCCTGTTCTGAGAGTGGACTGTTTTTTGCATTCGTTCTCAAGTTATATCAAAGTGTTGTTTTCTGCCTTTCTCGACCACATTTTGACTTGTTGTTGAATGCTCCTATAATGTAACTCTAAATGACAATCAGAGCATCTTGAATTGCGTGTGTGCAGCCTTTTGCTCAAAAGTGATCAACGTTTCGTTTTCGGAGTCTCTTTTGACAATCTCTTCGAGAGCTGTTTTCAGTCATTAACAGAGCTGTTCTGAAAGTGTCCAAGCGGCCTGTTCTTAGAGTGGACTGTTTTTTGCATTCGTTCTCAAGTTATATCAAACTATCAAAGTGTTGTTTTCTGCCTTTCTGGAGCACATTTTGACTTGTTGTTGAATGCTCCTATAATGTAACTCTAAATGACAATCAGAGTATGTTGAATTACGTGTGTGCAGCCTTTTGCTCAAAAGTTATCAATGTTTCGTTTTCAGAGTCTCTTTTGACAATCTCTTAAAGAGCTGATTTCAGTCATTAACAGAGCTGTTCTGAAAGTGTCCAAGCAGCCTGTTCTGAGAGTGGACTGTTTTTTGCATTCGTTCTCAAGTTATATCAAAGTGTTGTTTTCTGCCTTTCTCGAGCACATTTTGACTTGTTGTTGAATGCTCCTATAATGTAACTCTAAATGACAATCAGAGCAACTTGAATTGCGTGTGTGCAGCCTTTTGCTCAAAAGTGATCAACGTTTCGTTTTCAGAGTCTCTTTTGACAATCTCTTCGAGAGCTGTTTTCAGTCATTAACAGAGCTGTTCTGAAAGTGTCCAAGCGGCCTGTTCTGAGAGTGGACTGTTTTTTGCATTCGTTCTCAAGTTCTATCAGTGTTGTTTTCTGCTTTTCTGGAGCACATTTTGACTTGTTGCTGAATGCTCCTATAATGTAACTCTAAATGACAATCAGAGCAACTTGAATTGCGTGTGTGCAGCCTTTTGCTCAAAAGTGATCAACGTTTCGTTTTCGGAGTCTCTTTTTGACAATCTCTTCGAGAGCTGTTTTCAGTCATTAACAGAGCTGTTCTGAAAGTGTCCAAGCGGCCTGTTCTTAGAGTGGACTGTTTTTTGCATTCGTTCTCAAGTTATATCAAACTATCAAAGTGTTGTTTTCTGCCTTTCTGGAGCACATTTTGACTTGTTGTTGAATGCTCCTATATGTAACTCTAAATGACAATCAGAGTATGTTGAATTACGTGTGCGCAGCCTTTTGCTCAAAAGTTATCAATGTTTCGTTTTCAGAGTCTCTTTTGACAATCTCTTCGAGAGCTGTTTTCAGTCATTAACAGAGCTGTTCTGAAAGTGTCCAAGCGGCCCGTTCTGAGAGTGGACTGTTTTTTGCATTCGTTCTCAAGTTATATCAAACTATCGAAGTGTTGTTTTCTGCCTTTCTGGAGCACATTTTGACTTGTTGTTGAATGCTCCTATAATGTAACTCTAAATGACAATCAGAGCAACTTGAATTGCGTGTGTGCAGCCTTTTGCTCAAAAGTGATCAACGTTTCGTTTTCAGAGTCTCTTTTGACAATCTCTTCGAGAGCTGATTTCAGTCATTAACAGAGCTGTTCTGAAAGTGTCCAAGCAGCCTGTTCTGAGAGTGGACTGTTTTTTGCATTCGTTCTCAAGTTATATCAAAGTGTTGTTTTCTGCCTTTCTCGAGCACATTTTGACTTGTTGTTGAATGCTCCTATAATGTAACTCTAAATGACAATCAGAGCAACTTGAATTGCGTGTGTGCAGCCTTTTGCTCAAAAGTTATCAATGTTTCGTTTTCAGAGTCTCTTTTGACAATCTCTTAAAGAGCTGATTTCAGTCATTAACAGAGCTGTTCTGAAAGTGTCCAAGCAGCCTGTTCTGAGAGTGGACTGTTTTTTGCATTCGTTCTCAAGTTATATCAAAGTGTTGTTTTCTGCCTTTCTCGAGCACATTTTGACTTGTTGTTGAATGCTCCTATAATGTAACTCTAAATGACAATCAGAGCATCTTGAATTGCTTGTGTGCAGCCTTTTGCTCAAAAGTGATCAACGTTTCGTTTTCGGAGTCTCTTTTGACAATCTCTTCGAGAGCTGTTTTCAGTCATTAACAGAGCTGTTCTGAAAGTGTCCAAGCGGCCTGTTCTTAGAGTGGACTGTTTTTTGCATTCGTTCTCAAGTTATATCAAACTATCAAAGTGTTGTTTTCTGCCTTTCTGGAGCACATTTTGACTTGTTGTTGAATACTCCTATAATGTAACTCTAAATGACAATCAGAGTATGTTGAAATACGTGTGTGCAGCATTTTGCTCAAAAGTTATCAATGTTTCGTTTTCAGAGTCTCTTTTGACAATCTCTTAAAGAGCTGATTTCAGTCATTAACAGAGATGTTCTGAAAGTGTCCAAGCAGCCTGTTCTGAGAGTGGACTGTTTTTTGCATTCGTTCTCAAGTTATATCAAAGTGTTGTTTTCTGCCTTTCTCGAGCACATTTTGACTTGTTGTTGAATGCTCCTATAATGTAACTCTAAATGACAATCAGAGCAACTTGAATTGCGTGTGTGCAGCCTTTTGCTCAAAAGTGATCAACGTTTCGTTTTCAGAGTCTCTTTTGACAATCTCTTCGAGAGCTGTTTTCAGTCATTAACAGAGCTGTTCTGAAAGTGTCCAAGCGGCCTGTTCTGAGAGTGGACTGTTTTTTGCATTCGTTCTCAAGTTCTATCAATGTTGTTTTCTGCTTTTCTGGAGCACATTTTGACTTGTTGCTGAATGCTCCTATAATGTAACTCTAAATGACAATCAGAGCAACTTGAATTGCGTGTGTGCAGCCTTTTGCTCAAAAGTGATCAACGTTTCGTTTTCGGAGTCTCTTTTTGACAATCTCTTCGAGAGCTGTTTTCAGTCATTAACAGAGCTGTTCTGAAAGTGTCCAAGCGGCCTGTTCTTAGAGTGGACTGTTTTTTGCATTCGTTCTCAAGTTATATCAAACTATCAAAGTGTTGTTTTCTGCCTTTCTGGAGCACATTTTGACTTGTTGTTGAATGCTCCTATATGTAACTCTAAATGACAATCAGAGTATGTTGAATTACGTGTGCGCAGCCTTTTGCTCAAAAGTTATCAATGTTTCGTTTTCAGAGTCTCTTTTGACAATCTCTTCGAGAGCTGTTTTCAGTCATTAACAGAGCTGTTCTGAAAGTGTCCAAGCGGCCCGTTCTGAGAGTGGACTGTTTTTTGCATTCGTTCTCAAGTTATATCAAACTATCAAAGTGTTGTTTTCTGCCTTTCTGGAGCACATTTTGACTTGTTGTTGAATGCTCCTATAACGTAACTCTAAATGACAATCAGAGCAACTTGAATTGCGTGTGTGCAGCCTTTTGCTCAAAAGTGATCAACGTTTCGTTTTCAGAGTCTCTTTTGACAATCTCTTCGAGAGCTGATTTCAGTCATTAACAGAGCTGTTCTGAAAGTGTCCAAGCAGCCTGTTCTGAGAGTGGACTGTTTTTTGCATTCGTTCTCAAGTTATATCAAAGTGTTGTTTTCTGCCTTTCTCGAGCACATTTTGACTTGTTGTTGAATGCTCCTATAATGTAACTCTAAATGACAATCAGAGCAACTTGAATTGCGTGTGTGCAGCCTTTTGCTCAAAAGTTATCAATGTTTCGTTTTCAGAGTCTCTTTTGACAATCTCTTAAAGAGCTGATTTCAGTCATTAACAGAGCTGTTCTGAAAGTGTCCAAGCAGCCTGTTCTGAGAGTGGACTATTTTTTGCATTCGTTCTCAAGTTATATCAAAGTGTTGTTTTCTGCCTTTCTCGAGCACATTTTGACTTGTTGTTGAATGCTCCTATAATGTAACTCTAAATGACAATCAGAGCATCTTGAATTGCGTGTGTGCAGCCTTTTGCTCAAAAGTGATCAACGTTTCGTTTTCGGAGTCTCTTTTGACAATCTCTTCGAGAGCTGTTTTCAGTCATTAACAGAGCTGTTCTGAAAGTGTCCAAGCGGCCTGTTCTTTGAGTGGACTGTTTTTTGCATTCGTTCTCAAGTTATATCAAACTATCAAAGTGTTGTTTTCTGCCTTTCTGGAGCACATTTTGACTTGTTGTTGAATGCTCCTATAATGTAACTCTAAATGACAATCAGAGTATGTTGAATTACGTGTGTGCAGCCTTTTGCTCAAAAGTTATCAATGTTTCGTTTTCAGAGTCTCTTTTGACAATCTCTTAAAGAGCTGATTTCAGTCATTAACAGAGCTGTTCTGAAAGTGTCCAAGCAGCCTGTTCTGAGAGTGGACTGTTTTTTGCATTCGTTCTCAAGTTATATCAAAGTGTTGTTTTCTGCCTTTCTCGAGCACATTTTGACTTGTTGTTGAATGCTCCTATAATGTAACTCTAAATGACAATCAGAGCAACTTGAATTGCGTGTGTGCAGCCTTTTGCTCAAAAGTGATCAACGTTTCGTTTTCAGAGTCTCTTTTGACAATCTCTTCGAGAGCTGTTTTCAGTCATTAACAGAGCTGTTCTGAAAGTGTCCAAGCGGCCTGTTCTGAGAGTGGACTGTTTTTTGCATTCGTTCTCAAGTTCTATCAGTGTTGTTTTCTGCTTTTCTGGAGCACATTTTGACTTGTTGCTGAATGCTCCTATAATGTAACTCTAAATGACAATCAGAGCAACTTGAATTGCGTGTGTGCAGCCTTTTGCTCAAAAGTGATCAACGTTTCGTTTTCGGAGTCTCTTTTTGACAATCTCTTCGAGAGCTGTTTTCAGTCATTAACAGAGCTGTTCTGAAAGTGTCCAAGCGGCCTGTTCTTAGAGTGGACTGTTTTTTGCATTCGTTCTCAAGTTATATCAAACTATCAAAGTGTTGTTTTCTGCCTTTCTGGAGCACATTTTGACTTGTTGTTGAATGCTCCTATATGTAACTCTAAATGACAATCAGAGTATGTTGAATTACGTGTGCGCAGCCTTTTGCTCAAAAGTTATCAATGTTTCGTTTTCAGAGTCTCTTTTGACAATCTCTTCGAGAGCTGTTTTCAGTCATTAACAGAGCTGTTCTGAAAGTGTCCAAGCGGCCCGTTCTGAGAGTGGACTGTTTTTTGCATTCGTTCTCAAGTTATATCAAACTATCGAAGTGTTGTTTTCTGCCTTTCTGGAGCACATTTTGACTTGTTGTTGAATGCTCCTATAATGTAACTCTAAATGACAATCAGAGCAACTTGAATTGCGTGTGTGCAGCCTTTTGCTCAAAAGTGATCAACGTTTCGTTTTCAGAGTCTCTTTTGACAATCTCTTCGAGAGCTGATTTCAGTCATTAACAGAGCTGTTCTGAAAGTGTCCAAGCAGCCTGTTCTGAGAGTGGACTGTTTTTTGCATTCGTTCTCAAGTTATATCAAAGTGTTGTTTTCTGCCTTTCTCGAGCACATTTTGACTTGTTGTTGAATGCTCCTATAATGTAACTCTAAATGACAATCAGAGCAACTTGAATTGCGTGTGTGCAGCCTTTTGCTCAAAAGTTATCAATGTTTCGTTTTCAGAGTCTCTTTTGACAATCTCTTAAAGAGCTGATTTCAGTCATTAACAGAGCTGTTCTGAAAGTGTCTAAGCAGCCTGTTCTGAGAGTGGACTGTTTTTTGCATTCGTTCTCAAGTTATATCAAAGTGTTGTTTTCTGCCTTTCTCGAGCACATTTTGACTTGTTGTTGAATGCTCCTATAATGTAACTCTAAATGACAATCAGAGCATCTTGAATTGCGTGTGTGCAGCCTTTTGCTCATAAGTGATCAACGTTTCGTTTTCGGAGTCTCTTTTGACAATCTCTTCGAGAGCTGTTTTCAGTCATTAACAGAGCTGTTCTGAAAGTGTCCAAGCGGCCTGTTCTTAGAGTGGACTGTTTTTTGCATTCGTTCTCAAGTTATATCAAACTATCAAAGTGTTGTTTTCTGCCTTTCTGGAGCACATTTTGACTTGTTGTTGAATACTCCTATAATGTAACTCTAAATGACAATCAGAGTATGTTGAATTACGTGTGTGCAGCATTTTGCTCAAAAGTTATCAATGTTTCATTTTCAGAGTCTCTTTTGACAATCTCTTAAAGAGCTGATTTCAGTCATTAACAGAGATGTTCTGAAAGTGTCCAAGCAGCCTGTTCTGAGAGTGGACTGTTTTTTGCATTCGTTCTCAAGTTATATCAAAGTGTTGTTTTCTGCCTTTCTCGAGCACATTTTGACTTGTTGTTGAATGCTCCTATAATGTAACTCTAAATGACAATCAGAGCAACTTGAATTGCGTGTGTGCAGCCTTTTGCTCAAAAGTGATCAACGTTTCGTTTTCAGAGTCTCTTTTGACAATCTCTTCGAGAGCTGTTTTCAGTCATTAACAGAGCTGTTCTGAAAGTGTCCAAGCGGCCTGTTCTGAGAGTGGACTGTTTTTTGCATTCGTTCTCAAGTTCTATCAATGTTGTTTTCTGCTTTTCTGGAGCACATTTTGACTTGTTGCTGAATGCTCCTATAATGTAACTCTAAATGACAATCAGAGCAACTTGAATTGCGTGTGTGCAGCCTTTTGCTCAAAAGTGATCAACGTTTCGTTTTCGGAGTCTCTTTTTGACAATCTCTTCGAGAGCTGTTTTCAGT
Organism: Nansenia antarctica; assembly: GCF_963989245.1. Lineage (NCBI taxonomy): Eukaryota > Metazoa > Chordata > Actinopteri > Argentiniformes > Microstomatidae > Nansenia > Nansenia antarctica. The sequence continues at coordinate 36,318 of NW_027663007.1, forward strand.
CATTAACAGAGCTGTTCTGAAAGTGTCCAAGCGGCCTGTTCTTAGAGTGGACTGTTTTTTGCATTCGTTCTCAAGTTATATCAAACTATCAAAGTGTTGTTTTCTGCCTTTCTGGAGCACATTTTGACTTGTTGTTGAATGCTCCTATATGTAACTCTAAATGACAATCAGAGTATGTTGAATTACGTGTGCGCAGCCTTTTGCTCAAAAGTTATCAATGTTTCGTTTTCAGAGTCTCTTTTGACAATCTCTTCGAGAGCTGTTTTCAGTCATTAACAGAGCTGTTCTGAAAGTGTCCAAGCGGCCCGTTCTGAGAGTGGACTGTTTTTTGCATTCGTTCTCAAGTTATATCAAACTATCAAAGTGTTGTTTTCTGCCTTTCTGGAGCACATTTTGACTTGTTGTTGAATGCTCCTATAATGTAACTCTAAATGACAATCAGAGCAACTTGAATTGCGTGTGTGCAGCCTTTTGCTCAAAAGTGATCAACGTTTCATTTTCAGAGTCTCTTTTGACAATCTCTTCGAGAGCTGATTTCAGTCATTAACAGAGCTGTTCTGAAAGTGTCCAAGCAGCCTGTTCTGAGAGTGGACTGTTTTTTGCATTCGTTCTCAAGTTATATCAAAGTGTTGTTTTCTGCCTTTCTCGAGCACATTTTGACTTGTTGTTGAATGCTCCTATAATGTAACTCTAAATGACAATCAGAGCAACTTGAATTGCGTGTGTGCAGCCTTTTGCTCAAAAGTTATCAATGTTTCGTTTTCAGAGTCTCTTTTGACAATCTCTTAAAGAGCTGATTTCAGTCATTAACAGAGCTGTTCTGAAAGTGTCCAAGCAGCCTGTTCTGAGAGTGGACTGTTTTTTGCATTCGTTCTCAAGTTATATCAAAGTGTTGTTTTCTGCCTTTCTCGAGCACATTTTGACTTGTTGTTGAATGCTCCTATAATGTAACTCTAAATGACAATCAGAGCATCTTGAATTGCGTGTGTGCAGCCTTTTGCTCAAAAGTGATCAACGTTTCGTTTTCGGAGTCTCTTTTGACAATCTCTTCGAGAGCTGTTTTCAGTCATTAACAGAGCTGTTCTGAAAGTGTCCAAGCGGCCTGTTCTTAGAGTGGACTGTTTTTTGCATTCGTTCTCAAGTTATATCAAACTATCAAAGTGTTGTTTTCTGCCTTTCTGGAGCACATTTTGACTTGTTGTTGAATACTCCTATAATGTAACTCTAAATGACAATCAGAGTATGTTGAATTACGTGTGTGCAGCCTTTTGCTCAAAAGTTATCAATGTTTCGTTTTCAGAGTCTCTTTTGACAATCTCTTAAAGAGCTGATTTCAGTCATTAACAGAGCTGTTCTGAAAGTGTCCAAGCAGCCTGTTCTGAGAGTGGACTGTTTTTTGCATTCGTTCTCAAGTTATATCAAAGTGTTGTTTTCTGCCTTTCTCGAGCACATTTTGACTTGTTGTTGAATGCTCCTATAATGTAACTCTAAATGACAATCAGAGCAACTTGAATTGCGTGTGTGCAGCCTTTTGCTCAAAAGTGATCAACGTTTCGTTTTCAGAGTCTCTTTTGACAATCTCTTCGAGAGCTGTTTTCAGTCATTAACAGAGCTGTTCTGAAAGTGTCCAAGCGGCCTGTTCTGAGAGTGGACTGTTTTTTGCATTCGTTCTCAAGTTCTATCAATGTTGTTTTCTGCTTTTCTGGAGCACATTTTGACTTGTTGCTGAATGCTCCTATAATGTAACTCTAAATGACAATCAGAGCAACTTGAATTGCGTGTGTGCAGCCTTTTGCTCAAAAGTGATCAACGTTTCGTTTTCGGAGTCTCTTTTTGACAATCTCTTCAAGAGCTGTTTTCAGTCATTAACAGAGCTGTTCTGAAAGTGTCCAAGCGGCCTGTTCTTAGAGTGGACTGTTTTTTGCATTCGTTCTCAAGTTATATCAAACTATCAAAGTGTTGTTTTCTGCCTTTCTGGAGCACATTTTGACTTGTTGTTGAATGCTCCTATATGTGACTCTAAATGACAATCAGAGTATGTTGAATTACGTGTGCGCAGCCTTTTGCTCAAAAGTTATCAATGTTTCGTTTTCAGAGTCTCTTTTGACAATCTCTTCGAGAGCTGTTTTCAGTCATTAACAGAGCTGTTCTGAAAGTGTCCAAGCGGCCCGTTCTGAGAGTGGACTGTTTTTTGCATTCGTTCTAAAGTTATATCAAACTATCAAAGTGTTGTTTTCTGCCTTTCTGGAGCACATTTTGACTTGTTGTTGAATGCTCCTATAATGTAACTCTAAATGACAATCAGAGTATGTTGAATTACGTGTGTGCAGCCTTTTGCTCAAAGGTTATCAATGTTTCGTTTTCAGAGTCTCTTTTGACAATCTCTTAAAGAGCTGATTTCAGTCATTAACAGAGCTGTTCTGAAAGTGTCCAAGCGGCCTGTTCTTAGAGTGGACTGTTTTTTGCATTCGTTCTCAAGTTATATCAAAGTGTTGTTTTCTGCCTTTCTCGAGCACATTTTGACTTGTTGTTGAATGCTCCTATAATGTAACTCTAAATGACAATCAGAGCAACTTGAATTGCGTGTGTGCAGCCTTTTGCTCAAAAGTTATCAATGTTTCGTTTTCAGAGTCTCTTTTGACAATCTCTTAAAGAGCTGATTTCAGTCATTAACAGAGCTGTTCTGAAAGTGTCCAAGCAGCCTGTTCTGAGAGTGGACTGTTTTTTGCATTCGTTCTCAAGTTATATCAAAGTGTTGTTTTCTGCCTTTCTCGAGCACATTTTGACTTGTTGTTGAATGCTCCTATAATGTAACTCTAAATGACAATCAGAGCATCTTGAATTGCGTGTGTGCAGCCTTTTGCTCAAAAGTGATCAACGTTTCGTTTTCGGAGTCTCTTTTGACAATCTCTTCGAGAGCTGTTTTCAGTCATTAACAGAGCTGTTCTGAAAGTGTCCAAGCGGCCTGTTCTTAGAGTGGACTGTTTTTTGCATTCGTTCTCAAGTTATATCAAACTATCAAAGTGTTGTTTTCTGCCTTTCTGGAGCACATTTTGACTTGTTGTTGAATGCTCCTATATGTAACTCTAAATGACAATCAGAGTATGTTGAATTACGTGTGCGCAGCCTTTTGCTCAAAAGTTATCAATGTTTCGTTTTCAGAGTCTCTTTTGACAATCTCTTCGAGAGCTGTTTTCAGTCATTAACAGAGCTGTTCTGAAAGTGTCCAAGCGGCCTGTTCTTAGAGTGGACTGTTTTTTGCATTCGTTCTCAAGTTATATCAAACTATCAAAGTGTTGTTTTCTGCCTTTCTGGAGAACATTTTGACTTGTTGTTGAATGCTCCTATAGTGTAACTCTAAATGACAATCAGAGTATGTTGAATTACGTGTGTGCAGCCTTTTGCTCAAAAGTTATCAATGTTTCGTTTTCAGAGTCTCTTTTGACAATCTCTTAAAGAGCTGATTTCAGTCATTAACAGAGCTGTTCTGAAAGTGTCCAAGCAGCCTGTTCTGAGAGTGGACTGTTTTTTGCATTCGTTCTCAAGTTATATCAAAGTGTTGTTTTCTGCCTTTCTCGAGCACATTTTGACTTGTTGTTGAATGCTCCTATAATGTAACTCTAAATGACAATCAGAGCAACTTGAATTGCGTGTGTGCAGCCTTTTGCTCAAAAGTGATCAACGTTTCGTTTTCAGAGTCTCTTTTGACAATCTCTTCGAGAGCTGTTTTCAGTCATTAACAGAGCTGTTCTGAAAGTGTCCAAGCGGCCCGTTCTGAGAGTGGACTGTTTTTTGCATTCGTTCTCAAGTTATATCAAACTATCAAAGTGTTGTTTTCTGCCTTTCTGGAGCACATTTTGACTTGTTGTTGAATGCTCCTATAATGTAACTCTAAATGACAATCAGAGCAACTTGAATTGCGTGTGTGCAGCCTTTTGCTCAAAAGTGATCAACGTTTCGTTTTCAGAGTCTCTTTTGACAATCTCTTCGAGAGCTGATTTCAGTCATTAACAGAGCTGTTCTGAAAGTGTCCAAGCAGCCTGTTCTGAGAGTGGACTGTTTTTTGCATTCGTTCTCAAGTTATATCAAAGTGTTGTTTTCTGCCTTTCTCGAGCACATTTTGACTTGTTGAATGCTCCTATAATGTAACTCTAAATGACAATCAGAGCAACTTGAATTGCGTGTGTGCAGCCTTTTGCTCAAAAGTTATCAATGTTTCGTTTTCAGAGTCTCTTTTGACAATCTCTTAAAGAGCTGATTTCAGTCATTAACAGAGCTGTTCTGAAAGTGTCCAAGCAGCCTGTTCTGAGAGTGGACTGTTTTTTGCATTCGTTCTCAAGTTATATCAAAGTGTTGTTTTCTGCCTTTCTCGACCACATTTTGACTTGTTGTTGAATGCTCCTATAATGTAACTCTAAATGACAATCAGAGCATCTTGAATTGCGTGTGTGCAGCCTTTTGCTCAAAAGTGATCAACGTTTCGTTTTCGGAGTCTCTTTTGACAATCTCTTCGAGAGCTGTTTTCAGTCATTAACAGAGCTGTTCTGAAAGTGTCCAAGCGGCCTGTTCTTAGAGTGGACTGTTTTTTGCATTCGTTCTCAAGTTATATCAAACTATCAAAGTGTTGTTTTCTGCCTTTCTGGAGCACATTTTGACTTGTTGTTGAATGCTCCTATAATGTAACTCTAAATGACAATCAGAGTATGTTGAATTACGTGTGTGCAGCCTTTTGCTCAAAAGTTATCAATGTTTCGTTTTCAGAGTCTCTTTTGACAATCTCTTAAAGAGCTGATTTCAGTCATTAACAGAGCTGTTCTGAAAGTGTCCAAGCAGCCTGTTCTGAGAGTGGACTGTTTTTTGCATTCGTTCTCAAGTTATATCAAAGTGTTGTTTTCTGCCTTTCTCGAGCACATTTTGACTTGTTGTTGAATGCTCCTATAATGTAACTCTAAATGACAATCAGAGCAACTTGAATTGCGTGTGTGCAGCCTTTTGCTCAAAAGTGATCAACGTTTCGTTTTCAGAGTCTCTTTTGACAATCTCTTCGAGAGCTGTTTTCAGTCATTAACAGAGCTGTTCTGAAAGTGTCCAAGCGGCCTGTTCTGAGAGTGGACTGTTTTTTGCATTCGTTCTCAAGTTCTATCAGTGTTGTTTTCTGCTTTTCTGGAGCACATTTTGACTTGTTGCTGAATGCTCCTATAATGTAACTCTAAATGACAATCAGAGCAACTTGAATTGCGTGTGTACAGCCTTTTGCTCAAAAGTGATCAACGTTTCGTTTTCGGAGTCTCTTTTTGACAATCTCTTCGAGAGCTGTTTTCAGTCATTAACAGAGCTGTTCTGAAAGTGTCCAAGCGGCCTGTTCTTAGAGTGGACTGTTTTTTGCATTCGTTCTCAAGTTATATCAAACTATCAAAGTGTTGTTTTCTGCCTTTCTGGAGCACATTTTGACTTGTTGTTGAATGCTCCTATATGTAACTCTAAATGACAATCAGAGTATGTTGAATTACGTGTGCGCAGCCTTTTGCTCAAAAGTTATCAATGTTTCGTTTTCAGAGTCTCTTTTGACAATCTCTTCGAGAGCTGTTTTCAGTCATTAACAGAGCTGTTCTGAAAGTGTCCAAGCGGCCCGTTCTGAGAGTGGACTGTTTTTTGCATTCGTTCTCAAGTTATATCAAACTATCGAAGTGTTGTTTTCTGCCTTTCTGGAGCACATTTTGACTTGTTGTTGAATGCTCCTATAATGTAACTCTAAATGACAATCAGAGCAACTTGAATTGCGTGTGTGCAGCCTTTTGCTCAAAAGTGATCAACGTTTCGTTTTCAGAGTCTCTTTTGACAATCTCTTCGAGAGCTGATTTCAGTCATTAACAGAGCTGTTCTGAAAGTGTCCAAGCAGCCTGTTCTGAGAGTGGACTGTTTTTTGCATTCGTTCTCAAGTTATATCAAAGTGTTGTTTTCTGCCTTTCTCGCGCACATTTTGACTTGTTGTTGAATGCTCCTATAATGTAACTCTAAATGACAATCAGAGCAACTTGAATTGCGTGTGTGCAGCCTTTTGCTCAAAAGTTATCAATGTTTCGTTTTCAGAGTCTCTTTTGACAATCTCTTAAAGAGCTGATTTCAGTCATTAACAGAGCTGTTCTGAAAGTGTCCAAGCAGCCTGTTCTGAGAGTGGACTGTTTTTTGCATTCGTTCTCAAGTTATATCAAAGTGTTGTTTTCTGCCTTTCTCGAGCACATTTTGACTTGTTGTTGAATGCTCCTATAATGTAACTCTAAATGACAATCAGAGCATCTTGAATTGCTTGTGTGCAGCCTTTTGCTCAAAAGTGATCAACGTTTCGTTTTCGGAGTCTCTTTTGACAATCTCTTCGAGAGCTGTTTTCAGTCATTAACAGAGCTGTTCTGAAAGTGTCCAAGCGGCCTGTTCTTAGAGTGGACTGTTTTTTGCATTCGTTCTCAAGTTATATCAAACTATCAAAGTGTTGTTTTCTGCCTTTCTGGAGCACATTTTGACTTGTTGTTGAATACTCCTATAATGTAACTCTAAATGACAATCAGAGTATGTTGAATTACGTGTGTGCAGCATTTTGCTCAAAAGTTATCAATGTTTCGTTTTCAGAGTCTCTTTTGACAATCTCTTAAAGAGCTGATTTCAGTCATTAACAGAGATGTTCTGAAAGTGTCCAAGCAGCCTGTTCTGAGAGTGGACTGTTTTTTGCATTCGTTCTCAAGTTATATCAAAGTGTTGTTTTCTGCCTTTCTCGAGCACATTTTGACTTGTTGTTGAATGCTCCTATAATGTAACTCTAAATGACAATCAGAGCAACTTGAATTGCGTGTGTGCAGCCTTTTGCTCAAAAGTGATCAACGTTTCGTTTTCAGAGTCTCTTTTGACAATCTCTTCGAGAGCTGTTTTCAGTCATTAACAGAGCTGTTCTGAAAGTGTCCAAGCGGCCTGTTCTGAGAGTGGACTGTTTTTTGCATTCGTTCTCAAGTTCTATCAATGTTGTTTTCTGCTTTTCTGGAGCACATTTTGACTTGTTGCTGAATGCTCCTATAATGTAACTCTAAATGACAATCAGAGCAACTTGAATTGCGTGTGTGCAGCCTTTTGCTCAAAAGTGATCAACGTTTCGTTTTCGGAGTCTCTTTTTGACAATCTCTTCGAGAGCTGTTTTCAGTCATTAACAGAGCTGTTCTGAAAGTGTCCAAGCGGCCTGTTCTTAGAGTGGACTGTTTTTTGCATTCGTTCTCAAGTTATATCAAACTATCAAAGTGTTGTTTTCTGCCTTTCTGGAGCACATTTTGACTTGTTGTTGAATGCTCCTATATGTAACTCTAAATGACAATCAGAGTATGTTGAATTACGTGTGCGCAGCCTTTTGCTCAAAAGTTATCAATGTTTCGTTTTCAGAGTCTCTTTTGACAATCTCTTCGAGAGCTGTTTTCAGTCATTAACAGAGCTGTTCTGAAAGTGTCCAAGCGGCCCGTTCTGAGAGTGGACTGTTTTTTGCATTCGTTCTCAAGTTATATCAAACTATCAAAGTGTTGTTTTCTGCCTTTCTGGAGCACATTTTGACTTGTTGTTGAATGCTCCTATAACGTAACTCTAAATGACAATCAGAGCAACTTGAATTGCGTGTGTGCAGCCTTTTGCTCAAAAGTGATCAACGTTTCGTTTTCAGAGTCTCTTTTGACAATCTCTTCGAGAGCTGATTTCAGTCATTAACAGAGCTGTTCTGAAAGTGTCCAAGCAGCCTGTTCTGAGAGTGGACTGTTTTTTGCATTCGTTCTCAAGTTATATCAAAGTGTTGTTTTCTGCCTTTCTCGAGCACATTTTGACTTGTTGTTGAATGCTCCTATAATGTAACTCTAAATGACAATCAGAGCAACTTGAATTGCGTGTGTGCAGCCTTTTGCTCAAAAGTTATCAATGTTTCGTTTTCAGAGTCTCTTTTGACAATCTCTTAAAGAGCTGATTTCAGTCATTAACAGAGCTGTTCTGAAAGTGTCCAAGCAGCCTGTTCTGAGAGTGGACTGTTTTTTGCATTCGTTCTCAAGTTATATCAAAGTGTTGTTTTCTGCCTTTCTCGAGCACATTTTGACTTGTTGTTGAATGCTCCTATAATGTAACTCTAAATGACAATCAGAGCATCTTGAATTGCGTGTGTGCAGCCTTTTGCTCAAAAGTGATCAACGTTTCGTTTTCGGAGTCTCTTTTGACAATCTCTTCGAGAGCTGTTTTCAGTCATTAACAGAGCTGTTCTGAAAGTGTCCAAGCGGCCTGTTCTTAGAGTGGACTGTTTTTTGCATTCGTTCTCAAGTTATATCAAACTATCAAAGTGTTGTTTTCTGCCTTTCTGGAGCACATTTTGACTTGTTGTTGAATGCTCCTATAATGTAACTCTAAATGACAATCAGAGTATGTTGAATTACGTGTGTGCAGCCTTTTGCTCAAAAGTTATCAATGTTTCGTTTTCAGAGTCTCTTTTGACAATCTCTTAAAGAGCTGATTTCAGTCATTAACAGAGCTGTTCTGAAAGTGTCCAAGCAGCCTGTTCTGAGAGTGGACTGTTTTTTGCATTCGTTCTCAAGTTATATCAAAGTGTTGTTTTCTGCCTTTCTCGAGCACATTTTGACTTGTTGTTGAATGCTCCTATAATGTAACTCTAAATGACAATCAGAGCAACTTGAATTGCGTGTGTGCAGCCTTTTGCTCAAAAGTGATCAACGTTTCGTTTTCAGAGTCTCTTTTGACAATCTCTTCGAGAGCTGTTTTCAGTCATTAACAGAGCTGTTCTGAAAGTGTCCAAGCGGCCTGTTCTGAGAGTGGACTGTTTTTTGCATTCGTTCTCAAGTTCTATCAGTGTTGTTTTCTGCTTTTCTGGAGCACATTTTGACTTGTTGCTGAATGCTCCTATAATGTAACTCTAAATGACAATCAGAGCAACTTGAATTGCGTGTGTGCAGCCTTTTGCTCAAAAGTGATCAACGTTTCGTTTTCGGAGTCTCTTTTTGACAATCTCTTCGAGAGCTGTTTTCAGTCATTAACAGAGCTGTTCTGAAAGTGTCCAAGCGGCCTGTTCTTAGAGTGGACTGTTTTTTGCATTCGTTCTCAAGTTATATCAAACTATCAAAGTGTTGTTTTCTGCCTTTCTGGAGCACATTTTGACTTGTTGTTGAATGCTCCTATATGTAACTCTAAATGACAATCAGAGTATGTTGAATTACGTGTGCGCAGCCTTTTGCTCAAAAGTTATCAATGTTTCGTTTTCAGAGTCTCTTTTGACAATCTCTTCGAGAGCTGTTTTCAGTCATTAACAGAGCTGTTCTGAAAGTGTCCAAGCGGCCCGTTCTGAGAGTGGACTGTTTTTTGCATTCGTTCTCAAGTTATATCAAACTATCGAAGTGTTGTTTTCTGCCTTTCTGGAGCACATTTTGACTTGTTGTTGAATGCTCCTATAATGTAACTCTAAATGACAATCAGAGCAACTTGAATTGCGTGTGTGCAGCCTTTTGCTCAAAAGTGATCAACGTTTCGTTTTCAGAGTCTCTTTTGACAATCTCTTCGAGAGCTGATTTCAGTCATTAACAGAGCTGTTCTGAAAGTGTCCAAGCAGCCTGTTCTGAGAGTGGACTGTTTTTTGCATTCGTTCTCAAGTTATATCAAAGTGTTGTTTTCTGCCTTTCTCGAGCACATTTTGACTTGTTGTTGAATGCTCCTATAATGTAACTCTAAATGACAATCAGAGCAACTTGAATTGCGTGTGTGCAGCCTTTTGCTCAAAAGTTATCAATGTTTCGTTTTCAGAGTCTCTTTTGACAATCTCTTAAAGAGCTGATTTCAGTCATTAACAGAGCTGTTCTGAAAGTGTCTAAGCAGCCTGTTCTGAGAGTGGACTGTTTTTTGCATTCGTTCTCAAGTTATATCAAAGTGTTGTTTTCTGCCTTTCTCGAGCACATTTTGACTTGTTGTTGAATGCTCCTATAATGTAACTCTAAATGACAATCAGAGCAACTTGAATTGCGTGTGTGCAGCCTTTTGCTCAAAAGTTATCAATGTTTCGTTTTCAGAGTCTCTTTTGACAATCTCTTAAAGAGCTGATTTCAGTCATTAACAGAGCTGTTCTGAAAGTGTCCAAGCAGCCTGTTCTGAGAGTGGACTGTTTTTTGCATTCGTTCTCAAGTTATATCAAAGTGTTGTTTTCTGCCTTTCTCGAGCACATTTTGACTTGTTGTTGAATGCTCCTATAATGTAACTCTAAATGACAATCAGAGCATCTTGAATTGCGTGTGTGCAGCCTTTTGCTCAAAAGTGATCAACGTTTCGTTTTCGGAGTCTCTTTTGACAATCTCTTCGAGAGCTGTTTTCAGTCATTAACAGAGCTGTTCTGAAAGTGTCCAAGCGGCCTGTTCTTAGAGTGGACTGTTTTTTGCATTCGTTCTCAAGTTATATCAAACTATCAAAGTGTTGTTTTCTGCCTTTCTGGAGCACATTTTGACTTGTTGTTGAATACTCCTATAATGTAACTCTAAATGACAATCAGAGTATGTTGAATTACGTGTGTGCAGCCTTTTGCTCAAAAGTTATCAATGTTTCGTTTTCAGAGTCTCTTTTGACAATCTCTTAAAGAGCTGATTTCAGTCATTAACAGAGCTGTTCTGAAAGTGTCCAAGCAGCCTGTTCTGAGAGTGGACTGTTTTTTGCATTCGTTCTCAAGTTATATCAAAGTGTTGTTTTCTGCCTTTCTCGAGCACATTTTGACTTGTTGTTGAATGCTCCTATAATGTAACTCTAAATGACAATCAGAGCAACTTGAATTGCGTGTGTGCAGCCTTTTGCTCAAAAGTGATCAACGTTTCGTTTTCAGAGTCTCTTTTGACAATCTCTTCGAGAGCTGTTTTCAGTCATTAACAGAGCTGTTCTGAAAGTGTCCAAGCGGCCTGTTCTGAGAGTGGACTGTTTTTTGCATTCGTTCTCAAGTTCTATCAATGTTGTTTTCTGCTTTTCTGGAGCACATTTTGACTTGTTGCTGAATGCTCCTATAATGTAACTCTAAATGACAATCAGAGCAACTTGAATTGCGTGTGTGCAGCCTTTTGCTCAAAAGTGATCAACGTTTCGTTTTCGGAGTCTCTTTTTGACAATCTCTTCAAGAGCTGTTTTCAGTCATTAACAGAGCTGTTCTGAAAGTGTCCAAGCGGCCTGTTCTTAGAGTGGACTGTTTTTTGCATTCGTTCTCAAGTTATATCAAACTATCAAAGTGTTGTTTTCTGCCTTTCTGGAGCACATTTTGACTTGTTGTTGAATGCTCCTATATGTGACTCTAAATGACAATCAGAGTATGTTGAATTACGTGTGCGCAGCCTTTTGCTCAAAAGTTATCAATGTTTCGTTTTCAGAGTCTCTTTTGACAATCTCTTCGAGAGCTGTTTTCAGTCATTAACAGAGCTGTTCTGAAAGTGTCCAAGCGGCCCGTTCTGAGAGTGGACTGTTTTTTGCATTCGTTCTAAAGTTATATCAAACTATCAAAGTGTTGTTTTCTGCCTTTCTGGAGCACATTTTGACTTGTTGTTGAATGCTCCTATAATGTAACTCTAAATGACAATCAGAGTATGTTGAATTACGTGTGTGCAGCCTTTTGCTCAAAGGTTATCAATGTTTCGTTTTCAGAGTCTCTTTTGACAATCTCTTAAAGAGCTGATTTCAGTCATTAACAGAGCTGTTCTGAAAGTGTCCAAGCGGCCTGTTCTTAGAGTGGACTGTTTTTTGCATTCGTTCTCAAGTTATATCAAAGTGTTGTTTTCTGCCTTTCTCGAGCACATTTTGACTTGTTGTTGAATGCTCCTATAATGTAACTCTAAATGACAATCAGAGCAACTTGAATTGCGTGTGTGCAGCCTTTTGCTCAAAAGTTATCAATGTTTCGTTTTCAGAGTCTCTTTTGACAATCTCTTAAAGAGCTGATTTCAGTCATTAACAGAGCTGTTCTGAAAGTGTCCAAGCAGCCTGTTCTGAGAGTGGACTGTTTTTTGCATTCGTTCTCAAGTTATATCAAAGTGTTGTTTTCTGCCTTTCTCGAGCACATTTTGACTTGTTGTTGAATGCTCCTATAATGTAACTCTAAATGACAATCAGAGCATCTTGAATTGCGTGTGTGCAGCCTTTTGCTCAAAAGTGATCAACGTTTCGTTTTCGGAGTCTCTTTTGACAATCTCTTCGAGAGCTGTTTTCAGTCATTAACAGAGCTGTTCTGAAAGTGTCCAAGCGGCCTGTTCTTAGAGTGGACTGTTTTTTGCATTCGTTCTCAAGTTATATCAAACTATCAAAGTGTTGTTTTCTGCCTTTCTGGAGCACATTTTGACTTGTTGTTGAATGCTCCTATATGTAACTCTAAATGACAATCAGAGTATGTTGAATTACGTGTGCGCAGCCTTTTGCTCAAAAGTTATCAATGTTTCGTTTTCAGAGTCTCTTTTGACAATCTCTTCGAGAGCTGTTTTCAGTCATTAACAGAGCTGTTCTGAAAGTGTCCAAGCGGCCTGTTCTTAGAGTGGACTGTTTTTTGCATTCGTTCTCAAGTTATATCAAACTATCAAAGTGTTGTTTTCTGCCTTTCTGGAGAACATTTTGACTTGTTGTTGAATGCTCCTATAGTGTAACTCTAAATGACAATCAGAGTATGTTGAATTACGTGTGTGCAGCCTTTTGCTCAAAAGTTATCAATGTTTCGTTTTCAGAGTCTCTTTTGACAATCTCTTAACCCTCCGGTTGTGTTCATGGTTGCCCCCCCATCCTTGGTGTTCCCGGTCTAATTAGACCGGTCTGATTAACTGCTTCATATCTTAAAAACGACATGGTCAAATTTGCTAAATTTGGTACCTGGTGAAAGCTGAGACCTGTGAGATGTTAAAAAAATGAACATAGATATGACCAAATTACTGTAATGTGACTAAATACACAGTAGAAATTGAATATTTCATTTCCGTTTTTGAGAATTTCAAATAAGAAGGCCAGTTACACCCTGAAACTCTATCTCTGCCAAACAACACATTGGATCAGTTCTTCAACATCTCAACATATACTGTGCAAAATTTGATGAGACATAAACAATGTAGACTATTGGTTAACCTGAATAACTGCAATATAGAAAGAATAGACACTGAAAATGTATTCCAAAATGAACATTTATTGTAAAACAAATTCACAGAACATCAGAATGAATAGTCGTGTGTGTGTGTGTGTGTGTGTGTGTGTTTGCTTGCAGAAGCAAGAAAGCCAGGACATATACTATACCATTGCCCAATCATAGCTGTTACTGTAGTGTTGCATGTGCATATAATTCTATTTTGATGATTGGGTTGAGAGAGGAGGTACACCACAAGAACGGTGGTCAGGGTCAAGGTCTCTCTGCCTGTGTGTGTGTGTTCACCCACAGGATTGGCATTTTGCAATCAGGTCAGAGTGTGCCTTGCAAACGTAGGCATCACATTTGTAGCATGTAAGGCTTGTTTTATTGTCTCTAGGGGCACAGAGCTTGCATCTTTGCCTTTTCCGCCCCTGTCCTTGCTGGGGGGCAGCGGCTGGGGCTTGCTGACTCCTAACCAGACTGGCAGAGGCTGGTGTGCGGGGAAGGTGCTGGCGCCTTTGAGTTAGAGGAGTAACTAATGCTTTCCCGAGCTCTGCCAGGAAGAGTCTCCTCTTGAAACTCTTCCCCCGATTCCACACTGGGTCGATCGCCATCCATACCACATATGCGTTACACGCAGACACATCCAGGATGTTGTGGAACACTGCCACTGGCCAACGGGCTGTCATTCGCTGGCAGGTGTACATGCCAGTAAGCTGCAATGAAAGACAAAATAAATAAGAGGTTGGAAATAATATTGAATCTGTCGTACACAAAAATGCATTGTTTCACACGAATAAAAGTAAAATAAAATGCATGATAGATGAAAATATACATTACCTTATCAAGGCAGTCCACACCTCCTTTGTTGCTGTTGTAGTCCAGGATGATCTGGGGCTTCCTGTCCTCTGTGGTGCTGACAGCAGCGTCTTTGTGTACCGTGCTCATCAGGATGACATTTTTATTCTTCTTGGGAACATAGGACACAAGACAGTGTGTGGCAGTGAAAGCAAATTTTGATGAGAGTATCTCTCTCCCTCTGGTTGACACCAGCGCAGGGGGAAGTTCAGGCTTGTTCTTCCTCACTGTCCCCACCATGGTGAGCTTGCGTTTCAACAGCTCCTGACCAAGCGCATATGAGGTGAAAAAGTTATCACATGTGATATTATGCCCCTTGAGACCGGCTGTCATGTCCAGCACAACACGCATGCTCTGGTTTTTTTCTGGCCTTCCATCAACAGGTTTTCCCGTGTAGACCTGCATATTCCAGGCATAGCTGCTCCTGGCATCACATGCTGCCCAGATCTTGATTCCATACTTGCCTGGTTTGCTTGGGATGTACTGCTTGAAGGGACAGCGACCTCTGAAACGGACCAGGCGCTCGTCAACTGTCACCTCAGGGCCTGGATTGTACATCAGTGGTAGGCGCTCCACCCACCTGTCCCAAACGTTCCTGATGGCAGCCAGTTTGTCATTTCACCAGCGGGCAGGTCTTGTATCTCTGTTATCAAATCGGATAACTCTCGACAGGACATGAAACTGCTGTAATGACATAGTGGACCGGAATATAGGCCTCCCGCACTCCGCATCCCACAGACTCTTTGTAGCCTCATTGTTTGACCGATATACTCCTGCTAGAATCAACAGACCTATGTAGGCTTGAAGGTCTACCTGGTCCAGTGCTCTCCATGTGTCCCCGAACACACGCCTCCCCTCCAGGTTTGTCATGTCCAGTACAATTTCCTCAATGGACTCTGGTAAAAACAGTTGGAAGCTGGACTTGATGTCATCCACACGAGATGTAGCATACCGCGTTGGTCCTGGTGTCATCCTTATGATGTTTTCCACTCTCGCTCTGCTTGCTCTAAACAATGTTTAGTCTGGAAGGTCTGGTTCGGATGGGCAAATAAGCACGGGAAAGAGAAGGGTTCCCATAACAAACACCTAATTGTTTAGTTTGAAATGTGTCAAACTTTATATATGAGGTATTTGAACAGGTCTGATACATCCTGGAATGTTGTAGCTTGTTACAACTTGTGTTATCCATTAATTTCCTATGGCGGTCATTTTTGACCGGGAACACCACCGATGTTACAAAGTTGACTAAAACCTCAAAATTCAATGCCAGTGGTTAGTCAGCAATTGTATATGTTCAAATGCCTAGTGTGGAGGATATCATAAGGCCTTGAGGCAATCAAATGTAATACACAATATTTATGATTGATGAAAGTTGCTCTCGGTCAGATTTGACCGGGAACACAACCGGAGGGTTAAAGAGCTGATTTCAGTCATTAACAGA